>NC_061857.1:18524448-18529448 GCF_019202785.1 Penaeus chinensis
GCACACACGCACGCACTCACACACACACACACACAGGCGCGCACGGACGCATACGTACGCACTCACACGCACGCACGCACACACACACGCACATACATGCACACACACGCACACGCACGCACACGTTACTGTGTTTGTGTTCATATAAATATATGCATATATACATATATATAGACAGATTATCGAAGCTTGCACTTCTATCCCCGTAAGCACTGACCCTGACCTGTTAAAAATCAATATCATCTTGGCGATGATCGCGACCCTGACCCCCCCCCCCCCCCATGCCCCTTTCGTGTCGAGCCTGACGGGGCTGGCGAACCTCCAGGAAGCCGGTGACCTCGAACCGGCAGTTGGGTGACCTTGGGCGAGTCACGAAGCCTTCTTCTCTTCACAGCACTGATGGCATGGCCATAGACGTTCTCTAATTCGCGCAGAAAGAGAGAAAACAAAAACGAACAAAAATACGGGGAGACAGGCAACAAAATAAAGAGGTTACATCGCGCCAACATCTCACAAACAAACGCATCATTAAACAAGTTTCCCCTTGGGATATGCATTCGCCCTCACGCTGGAACATATCGTCGCCGCCCGCTCTGAGGGCCGCCGAGCAACGCCTCGGCTGGCCTGGTGCACGCGCAGTGGTGCCGTGACGCGTGCCATGACTTCGCACAAAGCCGATCGCTCCACGTGCCGGCGGATCGCGTCTCCTCGGGGCAGGAGCCTGGCCGCCTAGGACATGCTGAGGTATGCGCTCAGCGAATGACTGAATTAATTTTCAAAGTAATTAATTAATCACTCCCTCTGTCTCACGCACGCACGCGCGCGCGCGAGCGCATACACACGCAAACACACACACACACACACACACACACACACACACACACACACACACTGTGCTGTGTATGTATTTAAATAACTACATAACAGACAGATGTATTCCAAGATCCGTAAATGTCTGGAAGAATGTTATGAAAATACTCTCTCTCTCTCTTTCTCTTTCTCTATCTCTATCTCTATCTCTATCTCTATCTCTATCTCTATCTCTATCTCAATCTCCATCTCTCTCTCTCTTGCTTCCTTTCTTTCTTTCTTTCTTTCCTTCTTTCTTTCTTTCTTTCTTTCTTTCTTTCTTTCTTTCTTTCTTTCTTTCTTTCTCTCTTTCTCTTTCTCTTTCTCTCTCTCTCTCTCTAACACAGTATACACAACATATACACACATGTATGCCTACATATATATAGGTGTGTATATATATATATATATATATATATATATATATATATATATATATATACACACACTTTTGTATATATATAAAATATACATGTAATTATATGCATATATATACACATATATATATATATATATATATATATATATATATATATATATATATATAACATACATACATATATATAAATACATATAGATATACATACAAACATAAATACATATGCATGAATACATATATATATATATATATATTGTATATGTGTATGTATACATATATATACAATATATATATACACATATCTATGCAAGTACATGTATACATATACATATATACATATACATGTGTGTTTATATAAGTATGCATGTATGTGTGTGTGTGTGTGTGTGTGTGTGTGTGTGTGTGTGTGTGTGTGTGTGTGTGTGTGTGTGTGTGTGTGTGTGTGTGTGTGTGTGTGTGTGTGAATATACAGTGTATATATCCATTCGATAAATAATGGTCTTGCTCTCCGTTCCACCTGAACCTCACTATCGAGGCGCTATAGGAACGCGCCACTAACAGAAACGAGGGAATTAACCCAAAGAAAACAATCTCAAACATGTATCGAGACGTTTTGGTGAAACGAGTCGACAGGCGGTCGTTACTACCGTCCGCTCCGGCTGTGCAATCATTTTATCTACTTTCCTCCTAGATTTGTCTTTCCCATTCCGTCAACTCAAAGACTTTCTCCTCTTTCTTCTCTGAACGCACACATCCACTGCCTCGAAATTCTACCAGTCACTGTTCGATCTTTTTTCTTGTTAATTTTTCTAGACACAAACACACAAGGCAGCCCCCAAGGTTTCTGCAAAGTAATTAGGAAATGGACATGCTCCTTATAGTTGAGCGCGCCCGTTTAGGCGTGTGCCTTCATCCTTTTTGTTAGATCCATTTAGCATAACCGTCTTTTAACAGAAACAAAAATAATGATGGTGCATGTTTTAAGTGATAATGTAATTGTGATGATGGTGAAGACAATGGTGCCAGCGACGAACGGCCGTCAAACACTCTCCCACAGCCAAGGTCTCACCTCCATAAAGGCGAAGTTCGCCAGGAACCACCGTTATTCCCCGCCCTAATCAACACCAATATTGCACTCACGAATGCGTGTTTTGGATACTCTGGTCATGCCTTCGTGTCCAGAATGTTTAAACAACTGCATTTCTCCTCCGTTTGCCTTCGCTCCTTACCATCGGCCCTCCTCTGCCTCCCTGGCGTATCTACGTGTTTCAGAATCTACTCTAATTGCCTCGCCATGTACCTGTCTGGCCCTCTGAGAGAGAAAAGAAAACTATTAGGGATAAATCTAAAAATCAACGCATTGGAAACAGGATTAAAGAAAATGATGGCAGACTAAAGGAAAGATCATATCAGACAGACGGACAGGTAAATATATATAGAAACCCATAGATAAGGGGAGGGGGTGGAATTCACTGGAATTCCAGTGTCTCAGCCAACGTGCGTGCATGCCTCACCAGCGTACACATCAACGGTCACTTCAGGATCTGGCATGCTCGGTGTCCTTGTAGCCTGACAGTTATGCCTACGGCAACGAACAATTCAAACAAAGCACCGATGAAATACTTCGCCACTCCACTCCTGGATTTGGGGAAAAGCACACATAAAACAATAAAAATACCAAACTTTATCCTCGAGAGTGAGAAAGGAAAAATTAAAAATCTTGCGAACACACCATCAAGAAAATCCCGGAAGTGTAAAGAGATAAGCAAGAGAAACAGAGAAAGATAAGGAGAGAGAAAGCACAGGTGCCTCGCGCGGAGTCCTCGGAAGCAGCCCTTCCCTAATCTGCTTCAGCAAGACGTGACCGAGCAAGACGGACCAAGATCATCCTGTTCAGGTTGCCATGGAAACCCTCCTCTTGAGTCCCGCCACCCTCTCCCTCCTCTCCCCGTCCTTAAAAGACGTGATAAAGAGGAATAACAGATATAATGAGATTATGCAAATAAGGCAGGCAGCTCGATCGATGTTTCTGCTAAGAAGGAAAGGAATGACGCTATGCTTATAAGGCTAATTATAACAAAATAAGATATCTGAACGTAAATGAGAAGGGCAAGAAGTGAAGAAAGCGAAAGCAAGAATTGGAAGGGGAGGCCAAAGCCCAGAGACGAGGGAGCGAATGCCGACAGATGTTAATAAGCCCAACGGCCACAGGACCGCGGATTAACTTGCCGGCGGCGAGCGAGGTGTGACCTCCTCAGAGATAAGGCGATAAGCTCCTTCAGACGCCACAGGTGAAGACATTCCGCTCGAGATATCTCCAAGAGTTGTGATACGAACATGGTGGGGAGACGGTAAATGATAGTGAACTTTTTCAATTCGCTTGTTCATTGTTTCTGCATTTGCTATTCATTAATTTCGTTTGGTCTATTTTTGTTAATTGGTTTGAGTTTTTGATCTTCACTTGTTCGCCACAACCACTTTCAACCCGCCCATAACGTTTTTTTTAGTCTGTCTGCTTCTCCGTCTCATTGCCTCCTATTCTACCCACTCCAGCCTTCTCTCTATTGCCCCTTTCCTCCTCCTCCTCCTCCTCCTCCTCCTCCTCCTCCTCCTCCTCCTCCTCCTCCTCCTCCTCCTCCTCCTCCTCCTCCTCCTCCTCCTCCCACTACTTCTCCCTGGCCATTTCCCTTCTTCCCTCCCCCCTTCTCCCTCGCCTTATCAAAAATAATTTTGTCCTGTTCTTCCGTTCTTCCAACACGCATTTTCACTAGCCCGAGTTTTAAAGGGGCTTTAACGCTCGGCCATAAAACCTTATCAACTACGTCACGGCAAACGACCTCAGGCTACACGGAAATAGAACTTCCTGACGCAATTCTACGGTGCCCTGCTGCTCCCTTCGGCCTCCGTGCTGGCTGGCGTTTGTGTCTGTAGGGCTGCTTGTGTGTGGCGGGTTATTTGCTGTCATGATGCTCATCTGCCCGTTGCGCTGCCGCTCTGCTCGTCTGTGCGTCGTTTTATCTGCTGTGTGTGTGTGTGTGTGTGTGTGTGTGTGTGTGTGTGTGTGTGTGTGTGTGTGTGTGTGTGTGTGTGTGTGTGTGTGTGTGTGTGTGTGATGGAGTGACTGACTGACTGACTGACTGTGCGTGCGTCCATCCACCGACCTTTCCCTTGGTACCAGCCACCCCGCTCCCGCACCGCCCCCCCCCCTTCCCTCCCCTTTGCCTCCATCCATCATGTCTTTCTCCGCCGATCGTCGGACCTGCAACCCGAGACCCCATAAACCCATCACCAAACCACGCAGGTTAATTAGCATAATCAGTTATGCAAAATATGTGCATATACAAGTAACCATACAATTCCCTTGCTTTCGTCGCGTGCCTTACACGGAGAGCCACCGATGCGGCTAACAAGCGCACTTTCCTTGTCGCGGCGGAAGAGTACGCGCGTCGCAGGTAATGGCACTTCCGGTTTAACTCGGGGGGGGGGGGGGGGGGGGGGGGGACTCTGTTTGGCTCTTCACGTTCTTGTTCCAAGAGAAACGATAGCGATTCAACATCTCAACAATAAAGAATATCGACTAACGACATAGCAACATAAATAATGTTATAAAATATTAAAATATAACAATAACAACAGTGACAACCACAACAACAACAAAAGCAACAACGATAATAATAATGCTAATAAAAACAATATTTCCATTCAATGCAAGGTCCAGGTTCCTGGCTTCCCTGAATCGACTCCGCCTCGGTCCACGCGCGCTCGTTTTCTG
>NC_061857.1:18536948-18539448 GCF_019202785.1 Penaeus chinensis
GAGGGGAGGAAGGAGAGAAAGGTAAGGTAGGGGAGAGAGGGAAGGAAGGAGAGAGAGGGGAGAAAGGGGAGAGAGGGGAGGAAGGGGAGAGAGGGGAGGAAGGGGAGAGAGGGAAGGAAGGAGAGAAAGGTAAGGTAGGGGAGAGAGGGAAGGAAGGAGAGAGAGGGGAGGAAGGAGAGAAAGGTAAGGTAGGGGAGAGAGGGAAGGAAGGAGAGAGAGGGGAGGAAGGGGAGAGAGGAAAGGAAGGGGAGAGAGGGAAGGAAGGAGAGAGAGGGGAGGAAGGGGAGAGAGGAAAGGAAGGGGAGAGAGGGAAGGAAGGAGAGAGAGGGGAGGAAGGGGAGAGAGGAAAGGAAGGGGAGAGAGGGAAGGAAGGAGAGAGAGGGGAGGAAGGGGAGAGAGGAAAGGAAGGGGAGAGAGGGGAGGAAGGGTAGAGAGGGAAGGAAGGAGAGAGAGGGGAGGAAGGGGAGAGAGGGAAGGAAGGAGAGAGAGGGGAGGAAGGGGAGAGAGGAAAGGAAGGGGAGAGAGGGAAGGAAGGAGAGAGAGGGGAGGAAGGGGAGAGAGGAAAGGAAGGGGAGAGAGGGAAGGAAGGAGAGAGAGGGGAGGAAGGGGAGAGAGGAAAGGAAGGGGAGAGAGGGAAGGAAGGAGAGAGAGGGGAGGAAGGGGAGAGAGGAAAGGAAGGGGAGAGAGGGAAGGAAGGAGAGAGAGGGGAGGAAGGGGAGAGAGGAAAGGAAGGGGAGAGAGGGAAGACAGGAGAGAGAGGGGAGAAAGGGGAGAGAGGGAAGGAAGGAGAGAGAGGGGAGGAAGGGGAGAGAGGAAAGGAAGGGGAGAGAGGGGAGGAAGGGTAGAGAGGGAAGGAAGGAGAGAGAGGGGAGGAAGGGGAGAGAGGGAAGGAAGGAGAGAGAGGGGAGGAAGGAGAGAGAGGGAAAGAATGAGAGAGGGGAGGAAGGAGAGAGAGGGAATGAAGGGATGAGAGGGGAAGAAGGGGAGAGAGGGAACGAAGAGGAGAGAGAGAAGGAAGGAGAGAGAGGGGAGGAGGGAGAGAGATGGGAGGAAGGAGAGAGAGGGAATGAAGGGATGTGAGGAGAAGAAGGAGGAGAGGAGAGGGAAGGGGGAGAGGGAAAGGAAGGAGGGAGGGAAGGGGGAGAGGGAAAAGAAGGAGAGAAGAGAGGAAGGGGAAAGGAAAAGCGAGGAGAGGGGAAGGAAGAAGGGAGAGAGGGGAGGAAGGGGAAGGGGAAAAGAAGGAAGGAAAAAGGAAGGAGAGAGAAGAAGCGAGGAGGAGGAAGTGAGACAGAGTGAAGGAAAGGGAAAGTAAAGAAAAGAGAGTGAAGGAGGAAGGAGAAGGAAGGGAGGAAGAATGTGAAAAGGGGGAAGGGAGAAGGAGAGATGGGAAAGGAGGAGGAGACTGGGAATTAACAGAGAGAGGAGTGAGGGGAGAAGAGAAAAAGATGGAGATAGTGAATGGGGAATTGCGAGAGTAGAAAGAGGCGATAGAGGAACGGAGAAGGAGAAGAAGGAGGAGCAGGAGGAGGAGGATGAGGAGGAGGAGGAGGAGGAGGAGGAGGAGGAGGAGGAGGAGGAGGAGGAGGAGGAGGGGAGGAGGGGGAGGAGGAGGAGGAGGGGAGGAGGAGGAGGAGGAGAGGAGGAGGAGCAGGAGGAGGAGGGGGGGAGGAGGAGCAGGAGGAGGAGGGGGGGAGGAGGAGGGGGGGAGGAGGAGCAGGAGGAGGAGGGGGGGAGGAGGAGAAGGAGGAGGAGGAGGGGGGGAGGAGTAGAAGGAGGAGGAGGGGGGGAGGAGGAGAAGGAGGAGGAGGGGAGGAAGAAGGAAATAGATGGAGGGGAAGGAAAGGGAATAAAAAAGAGGAAATTAAGAACAGAGGAGGATATATTGATTGATAACGTTTATTTATCCAAAATACATAAAAATAGTCTGACACACACAAAAAAATAGAATGGCGAAATAACGGGAAAGGATGAGAGGAGAAGGTAAAAGAGCAGGGACGAAGAAGAAAGAGAGGAAAGACGAAAAATATGAAAGAACGAGCATGACAGAAGAAAAAGAGAAGCCTGAGGAGGAGGAATAAATAAGAGATAACCGAGAACGAGAGAAGAAAGGAGTCGCCGAGGGGGGGGGGCGATGAAGGCGAGTAAGAAGAGAGGACGAAGGGCGAAGGTAGGGACGCTCACTTCATTTTCTTTCTTGCTGATGGCGATAAGGGACACAAGAACAGCGACTCCAAATAACTTCTGGAACGAAGCTGCGGCGCGAGAGTCCTTTCGGGGAGTTACTGAAACTATTGCCATGCCACGAGGCCACCGCAACTAGAGTTGTCATTATCATTACAAGTATCATTGTTACATTTTATAACTATTCCTTGTTATTATTGTTAACATCAATCATGACCATCGTCCCCGTCGTCACCATGGGAACAGCCAGGCAGACCCGAGCCAGGCGACCCGAGCCAGGCGACCCGAGCCAGGCGACCCGAGCCAGGCGACCCGAGCC
>NC_061857.1:18551948-18554448 GCF_019202785.1 Penaeus chinensis
GATGATGACGATGATGATGATGATGATGACGATGATGATGACGATGATGATGATGATGACGATGATGATGACGATGATGATGACGATGATGATGATGATGATGATGATGATGACGATGATGATGACGATGATGATGACGATGATGATGACGATGATGATGATGATGACGATGATGATGACGATGATGATGATGATGACGATGATGATGACGATGATGATGATGATGATGACGATGATGATGATGATGATGACGATGATGATGACGATGATGATGACGATGATGATGATGATGACGATGATGATGACGATGATGATGATGATGATGACGATGATGATGATGATGATGATGACGATGATGATGATGATGACGATGATGATGATGATGACGATGATGATGACGATGATGATGACGATGATGATGACGATGATGATGACGATGATGATGACGATGATGATGACGATGATGATGACGATGATGATGACGATGATGATGACGATGATGATGATGATGACGATGATGATGACGATGATGATGACGATGATGATGATGATGACGATGATGATGACGATGATGATGATGATGACGATGATGATGATGATGATGATGATGACGATGATGATGATGATGACGATGATGATGATGATGATGATGATGACGATGATGATGACGATGATGATGACGATGATGATGACGATGATGATGATGATGATGATGACGATGATGATGATGATGATGACGATGATGATGACGATGATGATGATGATGATGATGACGATGATGATGACGATGATGATGACGATGATGATGACGATGATGATGATGATGGCCTCCTCCTCTAGTCTTCCTTTTCACTGTTCTTTCTCTTCCACTTCCTGGCCTATGCTTACTTCATTGGCGCTGTCTTACTTATTCCATGTCGTCTTCATAAATAATGTTACCTATTATTATTGTATTCATTACTGATATCATCCTTACTCGTATCATCTTCCGTTTCTCGACAATGCAACTCCTTGAATCCCCATTCTTTGCCCCTACCTTCCTGCCTTCCCAAGCCCCTTAATCGCCTCCAACTCTGCCCTGCCTCGCGCCACCTGACCCTCCACCTTCCCGGTCAACCTGTAGGCCTGCTGCTCAGCCATCTGGTGCAGGGGTCTCTTTCTCCTCTCCTTTCTGACATTTGTTTTGTCAGTGCGCATGGATGGCCGTAAAATCATGTAACCCGCGTACTCCAGCTTGTAAATAATAAATATGAATTCTAACATTACCATTTTTATTGGTAATATTTATAGGATATCACGGTCATAGACATTATACAATTCGGTTTTATTTGGTCTAACTCCAGTTTATTCTGGCGATGTAAAAAAAAAAAAAAAAAAAAAAAAAAATCTTTGGACCGCTGTGGGCTGGGAAACTGCGGGGAGGAAATTCCAATTAAAGGGACATACTGATGTATATCATATCAGCTAAAGCCTAATATAACCATCTATGGGTTTTATCAGTTTCAGCTGCTCCATTTTGGCTTCACTGGAGTGACTAGAATTTTCAACTAGAAAGTATAAAGTCTGGATTCCGCAGTATATCATCGGGGGTGTCAGTTGCACTTTTCAGTCAGAACTGGGTGTTCGCAACCTCTATTGTTTTTTGTGCCTAACATGGGACATTCATTTAGAAATCTTCAAAATCGGAGGTGAATTTGAGGAAAACATTGCACCTACTGTCTGGAAAAAATTATAATAGGCATGTCTAAGATTTCCTATTGCTTTCGCTGACGTGAGGCTTGTCTCTTCGCCCAGGAAAGGGCCCTGAGAAGTGGACAGATCGTCGCTGGGGCGCACTCCTGGCCAACGTTTCGACTTCTTTCCTGGCTGCTTTCAGGACGAAGGCCCTTGGAGACGCCTGGACGGAAGCCGCTGGCAGACGCCTTCTCTGCTTGCCTGTTTGCCTGAGGAGCCAGATTGGGGGAAAACAGATGGGTCTATTGCGGGAGGGCGACGTTAGCCTTGGGGGTTTATAGACAATAGCGACATTTAATTCCCGTCCGCACAGCTTATCTGGGGGATTGCAGTATAAACTCCAGAGACCATTAAATGTTCTCTGGCAAAGGTCAAGCCATAATATTCATGACGCTCCAAGCCGCGAGTGTGGACCAGGGAATTCAATATCAAGGCCGACAAGCGAATAAGTGTCAAGAATACAGATTCTCTGGTTTTACGGCGAAAGTGTGGGCCCGGGAGGTAATATGATTTCTTCCGGCTCCGTTTGCGGGCTCCCCGGCTGCCTGGCTGGCGTCCTCGGCAATCAAAGGAGTCTGACATTACCAAGCTCTGCTCCTAGGGCCCTTTGAGTCCACGGTTGGAGGGCGGGACGAGCGGTCACTTATACTGGCCTTCACTTCTGTCTCGACCTTTCTCTCCTCCGTCCGAAGCACGGGGCCCCTGGCTCCGACAAGCCGAGCCAGGGGCCCCGCCCATATCGGCGTCAGCCAGGGCGTGCACCAAG
>NC_061857.1:18564448-18566948 GCF_019202785.1 Penaeus chinensis
CAAAGTCAGGCACGGACGACCCTGACGTCAGCCTGTGCATGACGTATTCATGCGCTTCGCAGCTTACGCTCACTCGTCACGGCCACCACAGCACCTTCGCCTCAGGACCCTGAGCCACCACCGCCACGGTCTTCGGCAAACGACCCACAACCTCGCTGCACTCCGTCTTCGACCCTGAGCGCCAGCCCCCCCCCCCCCCCCCTGCGCGACTTCATCCCCAGAACGACCTTCCCCCCCATACAGGCCTCCGGTTGACACGGCCGTTTCCACTCCTAAGAGCGCCGTGCAGCAAGCCATCCCGAAAGCCAGAGTCAATAACCGCGTTTCGCTGATCAAGGAACGAGCCTCGGAAAATATGTCAAGAACCCCCGATCACTTGTGCAAACGCCGCCGGAGCCTAGGCCGCTCGCCGCCCGCCGTCGCTGGCATTTCTTTGGGGGAAAAGTGGAGGCGGAAGTGGACGAGGGAGTGGATTTGGCAGAAGAGGGAGTGGGGGAGAGGATGAGAGAGGGGGGAGAGGGAGAGAGATGGCAGGGGAAGGGGAGGGGGAGGGGGAGGGGGAGGGGGAGGGGGAGGGAGAGGGAGAAGGGGAAGGGGAAGGGGAAGGGGAAGGGGAAGGGGAAGGGAGGGGGAGTGGGAGGGGGAGGGGGAGGGAGAGAGAGGGGGGAAAGCAAGAATATCCGCTAAAATCCACTAAAATCCACTTCCCATGAACATCAACGCAAAGGCACTGAGACTTCACTGTTTGTAAACAATAAAAACCTTTCTTAATTGCCTTTGACATCTCGGCCTTGACTGCCAGATGCTTCAGGATCCTCGACTGCATAATTTATTCCTCTCCATCTCACGATTCCGGGAAACCCTTGACCCGAGCAGCGCCTCTCCTCTCGGCCTCGTCCCTGCTGACTTCCAAAATCTCCGTTGATCCGGGCTCCTCCGCGGCGGGCGAGCGGGGCCGAGGCAACGCTCAGCCATGCGTGCGACTCCAAAGCAACTTCCTTGTGATTTTCATCCGTCTTTCTGAAAATCCCGCAACGCACAGCCCTCTTTCCCGCTCGGGCTTCCGTGGGCCGAAAGTCGCAGCGCGATTTGGTTTCGTCTTGAAAAGCGTCGCACCTTCATGTCCGGGCTTTTGGCATACGGCGGGGAAATTCCACATTCGGTATATTTCTTTTCTCTCAGATGTCACAAAATAGGAAAAAGGAAACACTACAAGCGTTTTGTAAGAGTATAAAGGCGCTAACAATAAACAAACAATGAATAAAAGACACGGTCTCTAGAGTAGAAATGTCGCCCCTAATGAAACGGCACTTGACTCACTTGACTCACTTGACTCGCTGACTATCACGATTATCTCAATTTCATGACTTCCGGTCTGGCGGAGGCACAGCGATAATGCGAGGAGGTGGGAGAGAAGATTGAAATAAGAAGAAAGAGAAAGGGAGTGAAACACGAGGGGGATATCGAGAGAATAAAAAACGGAATCCTACGCATAAAGGAAATGGTTGCAACAGAGAGTAACACTAAAAATAGAAACCAGATAAATCAGTATATTTGTTCAATGTCCCTTTGCAAACACATACAAATATATTAGAAATATCATGAACATGTTATAAGAATATAACGCTTATAAATGTCTACTGCCTGCACGCAGACGCATTTCACAAAATAAAAGCCCAGGCAGAAGAGTGAACTGACCTTAGCTACGACGCCCGAGCCCCTGAAAGAGCGCTCGTCGCATCGGGAAGGAGGTAAACAGAAAAGGGGACAGGCTGGGAAGGAAGGGAAGGGAAGGGGATGAGAGCGGGGAAAGCGCAGTGAAAGAGATCAGAGAGAGGCGAAAGGAGAGAGATATAGAGAAGATATTAATTTTCATATATCATAGAACAGAGAACCGTGACAGAATCCAACCTGGGCGGCCCTTCCCGTGTCCGCAGTCACACCAGCCACTCGTGCCCCCCCCCCCCCCCCGCCTCCCGCTCAAGAAATCCTTCGGACCCATTCCCATCAGGGAGCGGCCTCCTCCCGCCCTCGCCTGGACGTCGCCGCATGACCAACGCCATTGCCAGACCTTCAGAGCCGACAGCGCACCGACAAAGGAAATACGCACACGATATATGCATTCATATCAACTCGCAGCCTACAGAGAAATGCTGCATACACAGCAGTACACAAAACTCCTCTCCAGAAGACATAATTGGTCGAAAGTGTGGCGGCCGAGCTGGCCAAAGCCTGGCTCTTTTCCTTCCCCGCGCGCGCTAGCGGAAGTGAGAACGAGGGCGAAGTGGCTGCACGTGACCCTCAAACAGACACTCGGACGCACAGACGCACAGAAAGGCGCATGCAGTTTGGCGCACAATCACACACAAAAACGCTCGGCCTCTCTCTCCAGACGCAAACCACACTCAAACGCACTTGCCGGAGACAGAAAGTAAACAGAGGAAGGTAACCTCATGATTCAGGTAATTGAGTGAGGGCGCACTCCCCCCTCCCCACGCAT
>NC_061857.1:18581948-18584448 GCF_019202785.1 Penaeus chinensis
TAGGATTTCCAGAGATTCAGATAGAATGGCAACATCATCAGCAAAGTCAAGGTTTGTAACCTTGATATTGCCCAGAGTTGCTCCACAGTGACTTTGGACCATAGCTCTACCCAGTATCCAATCCATGCAAGTGTTGAGAAGTGTTGGTGCAAGAACACAGCCTTTCCTCACGCCTGAACTAACAGGGAAGAAGCTCGACAGGCCCCCACCACACTTTACAGCACTTTCAGTGCCTGCATACAGGTTTGCTATTAACCAACAATCCTTGATGGAATTCCTCTCCCAGAGTGATTCGCGATGCATCATATCAAACGCCTTCTTGAGGTCGATGTAAGCTGCAAGCAGCCCATGTCCGAACTCACGACGGAGCTCTACAATGACTCGAAGCGCCAGGATATGGTCTATTGTGGACTTACCAGGAGTGAATCCTGATTGCTCCGGCCTTTGGTACCTCAGCAGGTGGTCTCTGATACATCTCAGTAAGATGTGTGCGAGTACCTTGCCTGGTACACAGAGTAGTGTAATGCCTTGGTGATTGCTGCAGTCCCACCGATCCCCTTTCCCCTTCCAGAGAGGGATAACCACACCGCTCAGCAGGTCAGGGGGGATGGTACCAGTCTGCCAGATGGCAGACAGGACTGCATGCAAGCCCCTCGCCCCTAGCCTTTAACAATTCAGCTAGGATGCCACAAACACCTGCTGCTTTACCACTCTTCAGCTTGGAGAACATCCTCTGACTTCAGTCAGTGAGGGTGGATCCTCGCTGATGGGTGGGTCTGGCAGAAAAATCTCAACATTACCCACATCCATGTTAACTGTTGGTGGATCAACCTGATAGAACTGCTCAAAATACTCAACCCAACAGACGTGCACCCCATCAGGATCTGAGATTATCTGGCCACTTGCTGAGCGGACTGCAGTCATCTGTGAGGAGGGCTTGGAGTTCAGCTTTCTCAGGACTTGGTAGGTAGGACAAAGGTCATTTACTAGGAAATGGCTTTCGATCTCCTCTGCAAGATTACTGATAAACTGTTCCCTATCCCTTCTCAACAGTGACCAGAGAACAATACAGAGAACAATACAAGTTGCGATCCCCTGACAACCAAGCCGCACGGCACGCATCTGTGGCTTCCAGTGTTTCCTGCATGATGGAATTCTGTCTTGTTCTTGGACATTAACCAATGGATTCTTGGGCTACATCAAGCGTTTCACGCTTGAAGGTGTCCCACAGAAGAACAAGGTAGGTCTGTCAGGCCCTCGAGTGCTGTGAAACGACCAGAGATAGCCTCGGCAAACCCCCGGGCACACTCGTCCTCCCTCAA
Organism: Penaeus chinensis; assembly: GCF_019202785.1. Classification (NCBI taxonomy): domain Eukaryota; kingdom Metazoa; phylum Arthropoda; class Malacostraca; order Decapoda; family Penaeidae; genus Penaeus; species Penaeus chinensis. The sequence continues at coordinate 18,583,271 of NC_061857.1, forward strand.
TCTGTCCAAATGAAACACCCTAGGGTGTTCATTTGGGCGACGGGGGTTCTAAAGTGGACCCGGAGAGTAGCCACAACTAATCTGTGATCAGTTCCACAGAACTCAGCACTTTGATACACCCTGCAGTTCTGGAGGATCCTCCACCGAGTGCTAACGAGGATGTGGTCGATCTCCTTGGCCACACTATGCGTATCGCTGTACCAACGATGCGGGTCAGAACGCTGATACCAGGAGCCAGAAATCCTCAGTTTCTGAGACCTAGCAAAGTCACGGAAAAGGATCATCATCAGCTCCTGAGCCATGAGGACCGACAGACATCTCGTAGCCAGCTCGATCGCAGCCGGATACCGCATTGAAGTCACCCAGAATAATACGAATATTTCGCCGAGGACAACTGTCTGTCACAGATGCAAGTTTGGCATAAAAAATCTCTTTCACCTCAAGTTTATATACATCCGTAGGAGCGTATACAGCAACAAGAGACATGAAGCCAAATTAAAGCTTCAGTCTCAATACCATAATACGCTCATCGACTGAAGTGACCTCTACTACCGAGGGTTGAAGTCTGCTGGCGATGGCTATGGCTACTCCCTGGAGATGGTGGCCATCGCTGCGGCCCGACCAGTTGTAAGTGTAGCCACCCACACTAATCGTGCCGCTGCCAGGTCTTCTCACCTCCGAGAGAACAGCCACCTCAACTCACAGCTGCTTCAATTCCCTCGACAGTAGTGGTAACCGATCGTCCGGTCGCAGGGAACGGACGTTCTAAGCCCCCACCCTGACAGCCCGCCACACTCATATATGTATATATATATATATATATATATGTATATATATATATAAATGTATATGTATATATATGTGTGTGTGTGCGTGTGCGTTTGCGTGTGCGTGTGCGTGTGCGTGTGCGTGTGCGTGTGCGCGTGAGTGTGTGTATGCACACAGACACACACACACATACGTATATATATATATATATATATATATATATATATATATATATATACATATACATATATATAAATATATATAACTTTAATACTATATATATGTGTGTGTGTGTGTGTGTGTGTGTGTGTAAATCTTCCACGACTGTTGACAACCATGGTGATGGAGACGATCAGGTGTGGAACCAGATAGAATTATTTTTCAACATTTGTTCAACATTTTTCACCGAA
>NC_061857.1:18609448-18611948 GCF_019202785.1 Penaeus chinensis
ATACTATTGTTCTAATGTGTTATAACATGTTCAAGCATGAACCCTTAAATGCAGGTAATAATGCATTGCCACCAGTTGGAAGCCAGGAACTATTCAAGCAACATGCAATCCACCAAGATCGAAGCTAGGACAGACATTCAATTCATGGTGAAACACGATTGGGAGAAGAGGCAAATCGTTGCAATCTGGAAAAAGTTTTTGGTGAAAATGCTCCAAAGATATCAACAACCTACAAATGGATATCGGTTCAGAAGTGGAAGAAACAAAATGAAGATGAGCCCCGCAGTGGGAGGCCATCAACGTCAGTTAGTGATTGAAAAGGATAGACAAATAACCACTGAATCAGTAGCAGACACAGTCAACATCTCTGTGATTTCTGCACACACAAGTCTGGTGGAGAGTTTGGAGCTAAGCAAGCTTTCTGCTCGATGGGCTGTTGCGCCCAGATCAGCAGCAAAAAAGGGTAGATCTTTCATTGGAAATTTTGAACAAGTAGGATGAGGACTCTGAAGCTTTTCTGCAGAGAATTGTGATGGGATGAAACGTGGCTCTACCAATACGATCCCGAGGACAAAATTCAATCAAAGCAGTGGCTGCAAAGGGGTGGAAGCGGCCCAGTCAAAGCAAAATCTGTCCATTCAAGAAAAAAAAGTCATGGCCACTCTCTTCTGGGATGCAGAGGGGATTTTGCTGATTGACTTCCTTGAGAGCAAGAAAACAATTATGACTGCGTTTTGAGAAAACTTTCAAACAAACAAAAAAAAATCTAAAAAATACGCCCTGAAAAGCTGCATCAATTTGATGCGTTCTCTTCCACCACGACATTGCACCCACTCACGGTGCTCGGCAGACGAGAGCTGTGCTACGTGAATTTCGATGGGAAATCGTCAACAGTTGAAGATGTAAAAAAAGAGGTGTTCTGACATGCTTCAGATCACATGACCCTCAGTTTTAGTGTATTGACCTTAATGGATCATATGTTGAAAAATAAACCTTATAACTGAAACCGTCTTTCTGTCCTTTTTCCACGAACTTTTTGAAGCCCTCTCATATGTGTATGTATGTGTGTATATGTGTGTATGTGTATGTAGATATGTATGTGTATATGTATGTGCATGTACAGGTGTATACATATATATGTGGGTGAAACAAATGTGTACTCATAAATGTATGTGCACATTCACGTGTGCATAAGCATAGAAACCCATTTCACAATAATTATGGGAGATTTTAATGCCAAAATAGGTTAAGACAGGAGAAACCATAGTTGGGAATCATGGAATAGTGACTAGGAATGAGAGGGGACAAAGGCTAGTTGATGGAAGGGGGCATGGAAGTCGCCATCTGACATCAAAAACGAAATTGACTTGATACTTTCAAATAGGCGCAATATAGTACATAATGCAGAAGTCATTAATAAAGTAAATGTTGGCAGCGACCATATAATGGTCAGAGGCCAAATTGAATTACACCTCAGAAGGGAGAGGAACAAACTCATATGAAAACCGTAGCCAAATTTAGCTAACTTGAAGACCAGAGCGACAGACTGTAACCTTCACATCTAAAACAGATATTCACTTCTCAGCGACGAAGATCTCAACATTGACCAAATCAACAAAGAGTTCAGTGACATAATGAAGGAACATGCACTTGAAGAAAGCGGTAAGAACGTCAAGCAAAGCTCCAGCAAGCTTATGCAAAAACGTAGGGTCATGAAAGTATCATCAAACGGGCAAGATAGAATTAGCTAAACCAACAAAGACTATAAATAAAAAGAAGAGAGATGTACAGAAATTAAATACTCAAGTAATAATGGAACAGTGATTTCAAGTACCAGCATGAAAACAGCTAGAAATAGCAATCAAATATATGCAACAAAGAAACCAGACGGAGAAGTAACATATAATAAGAATAAGACTTTCAGTTACTTACAAACTGTTCAACAAAAGTCATCACAACTCCCATCTCTGACAGTCTGGATTCTAACCAGCCTAGAGAATAGGCAGGCTTCTGCAGTGGATTTTTAACAACAGACCACATCCACACGCTCACCCAAAGAGGAGAAAAATAGGAATAGCATTCTTCGATTACGAAAAAGCATTTGACTATGTGCAAATACCAGCATTACTAAGAGCTATTCGAAGACTGGGAGTAGAGGAGGTATATTATAAAATATTGGAAGGTATGTACGAAGATGGGACAACAACCATCAAGCTCGCCACATAAACCGATAAAATACCAGTTAAAAAAGGTGTTAGACATGGCGATACCATCTCACCAAAACTGTTTACAGCTTGCCTTGAGGAAATATTCAAGATGCTAGAGTGGAACAGAAAGGGTATCAAAACAGGAGATGAATATCTAAACAATCTAAAATTTGCAGATGATATTGTTTTCTTCAGTGAATCTGCAAATGAAATGCAGCAACTAATAAACGATCTGAATAGAAAAAGAGGGTCGGATGAACAAGAAAAAGACTAAGATCATGTTCAAAAGTAGA
>NC_061857.1:18614448-18639448 GCF_019202785.1 Penaeus chinensis
GCCCCCCCAGGGTACAGCATGATCTGAATGGGCTCCACCAGGAAGTTGCCAAAGGTCATGCCTCGCTGGTTCATGATGGTGATGTCGGGCACCCACAGCTTACTTTAAGAAATATTCTATATGGATACAAACACACCCACACACCCACACACGCATACATATAAATATATATATATATATATATATATATATATATATATATATATATATATATATGTATGTATATGTATATATATATGTGTGTGTGTGTGTGTGTGTGTGTGTGTGTGTGTGTGTGTGTGTGTGTGTGTGTGTGTGTGTGTGTGTGTGTGTGTGTGTGTGTGTGTGTTTGTGTGTGTGTGTGTGTCTACCTACTGCACATGTGCAAGAGGTATATGAGGCATACGATTAAAGGCTCTTTTCTTGACCTACAAATATATTAAAAAATCAATGCAGTCTCGAGAATTACATGACACTTTCTATCTGCTTTCTTGCATTTCATGCGTTCGAAATTGTGCAAGAGCTTAAAAGGCATGAAGCATACCTGATGGTGTCCGAGCCGAGAGAAATGTTCCTGAGCGTGCCGTTCAAACGGCTGTCCTTCCAGTCCGCCGACAAGTGCAGGTCGATCACCATCTCCTGAGGGTACAGGCGATCGAAAGCTGATATAAATGTCATTTTCAAGTAAAAAAATAACATAACTATTTGCAAGGTATATCAAAAGGCTTGAACAATAAAATTTCTAACATTACTCATGTGGATTTGTTGATCACAGAATCTAGAAAACCATAAATTACAATTTATACAAGTCTTGGATGAGTCAAGCATCGCAAATTGCCATATACTTTGATATAAATAGTAATGATAAAGATCTACTTACCTGATTGTGCTGATCGATCTTCTGGATATCGGAGATAATCCATTGAATCAGACAGATGGTTTCTCCTTCTGCAATGCATGGGAGGACGGAAACAGTTGCATCTCTAACTCTCCTCTGCCTTTCCCTCCCTCTTCCCCTTTCTAACTCCCCCTTTTCCTCTCCTTCTCTCTAACTCCCCCTTTTCCTCTCCCTCTCTCTAACTCCCCCTTTTCCTCTCCCTTAAGGAAACAAAGCATGGCTATACTCTGTTTCTTTTTAAGTTCACTGATACGGCGTTCTCGGGAAATTGATGCAGAGGCACTGCTTTCTGGAAAGGTCAGTCTCACAGGCATAGCAGAAGCCTGCTATGGGCTGTAGCTTCGCCATAAAATTAAACAGTTCAGGGCAGGGCACCCGTCTTAATTGACAGATGGCGGGAAAAAAATTAAAAAAAAAGGGAGAGAATATCATATCCTCGGAAGCAATATTTGAATACCTCCATCTGGATGTTTAGATACTAGGTGGCCTCTTAAAAAGAGCACCACGCCACATTGCAATGACCATATGTATAAGGGATAGCCAAAAAACTGATATCGTCAGATACCAAGCTGAACTCGTCAAGCTCTTGCCAAAGCCAGACGTATCATCTCTTCAGGCTCGCCCCCAGGGTGGGCTTTGCTTCCTTGATTGTTTTCCAAAGATGAATTGCTTTCTCATACATTATTTCATTAAAGTGCATTAAAGCATCATAGATCCTTAAAGCTCAGAGTAAATGAGAGAGCGAGAGAGAGAGAGAGAGAAAGAGAAAGAGAAAGAGAGAGAGATAAAGATAGAGATAGAGATAGAGATAGATAGATAGATAGATAGAGAGAGAGAGAGAGAGAGAGAGAGAGAGAGAGAGAAAGAGAGTGAAATAGAGAGAGAGAGAGAGAGAGAGAGAGAGAGAGAGAGAGAGAGAGAGAGAGAGAGAGAGAGAGAGAGAGAGAGAGAGGGGGGGGGGGGGAGGGGGAGAAAGAGAGAAAGTGAGAAAGAAAGAGAGTGAGAGAGAGAGAGAGAGAGAGAGAGAGAGAGAGAGAGAGAGAGAGAGAGAGAGAGAGTGAAAGAGAGAGAGAGAGAGAGGGGGGGGAGGGAGGGGGAGAAAGAGAGAAAGTGAGAAAGAAAGAGAGAGAGAGAGAGAGAGAGAGAGAGAGAGAGAGAGAGAGAGAGAGAGAGAGAGAGAGAGAGAGAGAGAGAGAGAGAGAGAGTTCTGCATTTACTCATCCTTTACATCGCGATGTGTTTTCCTCCGACCCAGAACGATCCCTACCTGGGGGATAGTCCTTGCTGTAGGAAGGGGGGAGGTGGTACTCGGTCCGCTCTGTGAGGCTCTCGTCGGACTCGGCGTCTGCCCTTTGCCAGGCTGCCAGCAACAACCTGCGACGGTGATATAAACTCAAATTGCCATCCTATTAAACAGTTGACTGCGTTTGTTGTTTGCCGATTTGTTTGTGGATGTGTCTGCCTGTTATCATTTTTGTATATCTGTCTTAATGTTTATTCGTCTACTGAATTATAACGTACATATATGTGGTTCTTTTATGGCTATTCCTAAAGATCTTGTCAATCATATTTAGGAAGTTTTTGATTACACTACAAAAAGTGAACTCGTTAGTGATAGAATTTCAGATGGATTCACCAGTAGCATACAAAACCTAACAAAACAGTAGCATACAATAACTAACAATAACAATATATATATATATATTTTTTTTGTTCGAGGTTTTGAATTATGCACACTTAAACTTATTCATCTGCATTGTTTCAAACTAGTTTCGGGAAGCAAATCTTTCATCAGGTCAGGATCATCCACTGAATCCCTGGTTAAAAAAGGATCCTGTGCCCATATTCGTGCTAGGCAAACCTTTTAGTTGCAGATTCAGTACTGATGGCCAATTCTTTTGCAGCGGTTCATCGAGAAAAAAAAGCTATATTCCCATTCATAAAGTGCTTGATTCTAGGCGAAAGCCCATAACCTCTCTCTGACAGTGCTCACTGTTTCCTTGGATTTAAGTATTTAGCTAATTCAGCTGAATACATCTGCCAGGTATGCCAGAGACAGACTGAGCACTTCTCAAAGTTTCAAAGTGGCCAGCGATGTTACTTCCTTGATTTTCAAAAAGCTGTTTGATTTCTTAGTGTGCTCAGTAGACAAGTGAAAGCATCCTGTCATGAGAGAGCTGATTTGCATGCAAAGCATGGCTAACGTGTGTCATGGAGCAAAACCTTTTTTGTTTCATAACACCTGTGCAATTTGACCAACACGTATTGTCATCCCATGCTAAAAAAAAATACATTTTATATTCTTGCATGCCCCTAGATTGAATTCACAATAGTTTGCCACATAGGCCTTGGGTAGGTCTAAACTTGGTAGACCTATCCAACTAAACAGCCAATTTGACCAGGCGTTTTCATGATCGTTACAGTGTATCTCTACTTTGCAACATTACTCTAATGCAGATCTTGCAAAGTATGACCTTCGGACTGTTTAATGAAATTGTTAGCAACACATCCCACTCGCCACGACTATGGAGCTCCTTTTACTGTAAGAATTCAATTTATTTTTTGCATAGTTTATTATTTCATTCACTTAATATATTCACAACTCTTAATTTATTTGTTCTTAATCTTTCAATGCAATTATTTTCTCCTAAATTTATTTCATCTTTTGTATTTCCTTATCCTTTCAAAATGCATCAATACTGTTTTTTTTAAGATTTAAAAAAAGGAACAAACCAGGAATAAAACGAAATAATTTTCAAGAAAAATCCCTCAGTCTGTATATTTTCAAAATTTACAATACATATATCACAGCCTAACTAGCTTCTTATAAACAGAGAAAATATACTAATCTCTCTCCCTCGAAGGGCTTAAAGAAAAACACCAAGGGTCCAGTGAGGCCGAGCGCTCCGCGAATCACACAAGAAAAAGTTTTTTTTCTGCATTGGTTGTGTCTCTTGGCTATCAACCAGCAGTATATGGCCAGGTTATTAAGCCAATGGATCCTATTCATTGTATCATTCTAGATAAGGTCTCCTTCAGAAAAGTAATTACTTTACTTACAGTTTCTTCAACATCTGCTATATTAATATGTTTGATAGAGTGAAATTGGTGTTTTTAAATCTGAAATGGTGTTGTCTATGATTATTGAATTGATGACAAGTTTTTAAGATGTCTTTTATTAATAGACTAGGTGTGCAATGGGACATTATGGTGATTTTTTTTCTCGATGTAAGGAGTAATGTGTATAACTCTCGTGGTGTTGATCTTTAGGCGAGCCAACACCACCTCCTCCTTTCTGATTTTCCTGTGTCCCACTTTGCTATTGTTCTGCTGGTTTATTGTAGGCTTGTCCACTCTTATTGCCAGAGGTGTTGTATTTGTGCTTTTATAAAGGAAACAAAATATCTACGCTAAGGTCCAGATCACCAGTTGACCCGGCTAATTTGTCAGGAGATGATAAATGTCTAGGTCCAATATGCTGTTACCACTGCAATGAAGCTCATGAAGCTTCTTCAAAGCAATGTAAAAAGTACAAGTTTGAAAAAGAAGTATTGGTAATCAGGAGCAAGCCAGGTAAGTCCTTTGCCTCAGTTCTACTGCACCCTCCCTACTTCCTGCAATTCCTAGCCCTCCAAAACTTTTTACATAGTATACTCTGCCACTACCTTTAAACTTTAGTCCTCAAATGCTGAAAGTGCCTCAGGTGAGTTGTTCCACCAGAACCGGACTTGGAGTGAGGGGTCTATTGAGGAGATGACTCCTCCCAAAGTAAGGTCTTTGGAGCCATCAGTCAAGGGTCCAGAGGTCTTACCGGTGACAGCTTCAGCTGCCACCACATCCACAGGGGCCTCTGCTGCTAAACAGAATGCCCCTGAAGCAAAGGCTCAGGTACGCCCTTTGCCCGGGCAAAGGAATCCTAAGCCTGTTCAAACTACTCCTTCCAGAGTGGGGTCTTTGGAACCATCAAGCAGGCTCCGCAGGCCTCAGTGGTAATGGTCCCAGCTGACACAGCATCCATAAGGGCCTCCGCTGCTAGACGGTATGCTCCTGAACCAAAGGCTCAGGTCCATCCTCTACCCAGGCAAAGAAATCCATAGCCTGTCCAAAGGAAGCCTATGTAAACTAGTTACACAGGTAAGCCCTTCAAAAGGTACTCCCAAGATGCTGGAAAGGGACAGCCTAAAGGTGCTGCCAAACACTTTATGAAGAGGTAGTTTGTCAACCTGAAGAACTGGATACCCTAATCCAATTGAACTGTCAGGGAATTCATGCAAAATGGAAAGTACTGCAACATCTGATTGCTTCATGTAACCCAGTTTGTGTATGTCTACAAAAGATTATCATCATCATCATCATTATGGAGCTAACGCCGGCAGGGGCGCATAGCCGCATCCAACCTCCGCTTCCACCTACGAGGATCCCTCATGGCGAGCCGCCAGGCAGGGGCCCGGCCCATCTCTAGTTCCTCACGACAGGTTTGATCAATTTGCCCAAGCCACGACCTTCTCGGTCGTCCCACAGGCCTCCTCCACCCAGGGTTGTCTCGGACAGAGACAACCTGATGGGCAGGATCATCCTGTGGGAGTCGCGCCAAGTGGCCATATAGCCTGAGTTGGCGATCACGGATTGTGCAAGTAACAGGTCCTGTACCGGTCTCACGGTGCAGCCGTTGGTTGGACACATGGTCCCGCCAACTGTACCCCATGATCCGGCGCAAGGATCTGTTACAAAAGGCGTCAAGACGAGATTCCAGAGCACAAGATAGTGTCCAAGTTTCACTACCATAGTGTAAAACTGGCAGTATCAGGGCCTTGAAAACACGTAACTTGGTCCTTCTGCACAGGTACCGACATCTCCAAATACTCTTGTCGAGAGATTTCATGACCCCTGCTGCCAGGCCAATCCGTCTACTGACTTCTTGGTCTGACAGCCCAGAGTCGTGAAATGCACTACCGAGGTATATAAAGCTCTTTGTGACTTCGATCTTTTCACCGCAAGCACGTATCGACTGTACAGGGTCTCCTAGCAGGCCCCCAAAATCCTGGATCTTGGTCTTGGTCCAGGAGACCTCTAGCCCCAGGGGCTTCGCTTCATTGCTAAATGCATCAAGAGCCGCCACAAGGGTTTCCAGAGATTCAGAGAGTACGGCAACATCATCGGCAAAGTCAAGGTCTGTAACCTTGATATTGCCCAGAGTTGCTCCACAGTGACTTTGGACAGTAGCTCTACCCAGTATCCAATCCATGCAAGTGTTGAAAAGTGTTGGTGCAAGAACACAGCCTTGCCTCACCCCTGAACTAACAGGGAAGAAGCTCGACAGGCCCCCACCACACTTTACAGCACTTTCAGTGCCTGTATACAGGTTTGCTATTAGTCCAATAATCCTTATTGGAATTCCTCTTAGTCTCAGGATCTCCCAGAGAGATTCGCGATGCACCGTGTCAAACGCCTTCTTGAGATCGATGTAGGCTGCGAGCAGCCCACGTCCGAACTCACGACGGCGCTCTATAATGATTCGAAGCGCCAGGATGCGGTCTATTGTGGACTTACCAGGAGTGAAACCAGATTGCTCCGGTCTTTGGTGCCTCAACAGGTGGTCCCTGATACGTCTCAGTAAGATGGGTGCGAGTACCTTTCCTGGTACACTGAGTAGTGTAATGCCTTGGTGATTGCTGCAGTCCCACCGATCCCCTTTCCCCTTCCAGAGAGGGATGACCACACCCCTCAGCAGGTCAGGGGGAAAGGTACCAGTCTGCCAGATGGCAGACAGGACTGCATGCAAGCCCCTTGCCATAGGTTCTCCACCAGCCTTTAACAGTTCAGCTGGGATGCCACAGACACCTGCTGCTTTACCACTCTTCAGCTTGGAGATCGCCCCCCTGATTTCGGTCAGGGAGGGTGGATCCTCGCTGATGGGTGGATCTGGGAGAGGAGTCTCAACATTACCCACATCCATGTTAACTGTTGGTGGATCAACCTTATACAACTGCTCAAAATACTCAGCCCAATGCACACGCACCCCATCAGGATCCGAGATTATCTGGCCACTTGCTGAGCGGACTGCAGCCGTCTGTGAGGGGGACTTGGAGTTCAGCTTTCTCAGAGCTTGGTAGGCAGGACGAAGGTCATTTACAAGAAAATGGCTTTCGACCTCCTCTGCAAGACTACTGATAAACTGTTCCTTATCCCTTCACAACAGTGACCTAGTCCTGCGCACCAGAGAGCGGTGCAAAGTGCGATCCCCTGACAGTCGAGCCGCACGACAAGCATCTGTGGCTTCCAGCATCTCCTGCGAGATGGAATTCTGTCTTGTTCTTGGGCGTTCACCAATGGATTCCTGAGCTGCATCAAGCGTTTCACGCTTGAAGGTATCCCACATAAGAACAGGGTCTGTCTGGCCCTCGAGTGCTGTGAGACGACCAGAGATAGCCTCGGCAAACCCCCGGGTACACTCGTCCTCCCTCAATCTGTCCAAATTAAACACCCTAGGGTGTTCATTTGGGCGACGGGGGGTTCTAAAGTGGACCCGGAGAGTAGCCACTACTATTCTATGGTCAGTTCCACAGAACTCAGCGCTTCGATATACCCTGCAGTTCTGGAGGATCCTCCATCGAGTGCTAACGAGGATGTGGTCGATCTCCTTGGCCACTCTTCCTGTATCGCTGTACCAAGTCCAGCGATGCGGGTCAGAACGCTGATACCAGGAGCCAGAAATCCTCAATTTCTGGGACCTAGCAAAGTCACGGAAAAGGAGGCTATTCTCGCTGCCAGCATCAGCTCCTGAGCCATGAGGACCGACAGACATCTCATAGCCAGCTCGATCACAGCCGGATACCGCATTGAAGTCGCCCAGCACAATACGAATATCTTGCCGAGGACATCTGTCTGCCACAGATGCAAGTTTGGCGTAAAACATCTCTTTCACCTCAAGTTTATATACATCCGTAGGAGCGTATACAGCAACAAGAGACATGAAGCCAAATGAAAGTTTCAGTCTTAATACAATAATACGCTCATCGACTGAAGTGACCTCAACTACCAAGGGTTGAAGTCTGCTGGAGATGGCTATGGCTACTCCCTGGAGATGGTGGCCATCGCTGCGGCCCGACCAGTAGTAGGTGTAGCCACCCACACTAATCGTGCCACTGCCAGGTCTTCTCACCTCCGAGAGAGCAGCCACCTCAACTCTCAGCTGTTTCAATTCCCTCGATAGTAGTGGTAACCGATCGTCCTGTCGCAGGGAACGGATGTTCCAAGCCCCCACCCTAACAGTCCGCCTGAGGTCTAACCTCGGGCAGTCACTCCGGGTGGGCGCCACCTCTGCCACCCCTACCGACGCCGCCCCATATAGAGGAGGTTGGCTGGCTGCAGGCCCCATAATCCACCTGCAGGGCTCCCTGGGGCTTTCCCCCACAAGCATCACGCCAGGCTGGCGGCCGCTGGGACCCAGCTGGGATTGGGGGTAACCCCGCCTCCCCACCCGAGTCCCAGCGGTCGCCAACCCAGCGGGACCCACAGCCCGCCGTACTTGCTGGGTAGGAGGGACTTTAGCCCTCCCCCCAGCGTCAACATCTACATTGTTCGTTGCCAGTGGTTATCTCGGGGGGGCCGACTGGCAAGGCCTGCCTCCCCACAGCCGCCCATTAACCCCAGGGGGCGCGGGGGACAGGAGTTAGTACGAAGCCAGGGCGTATCCACACGCCGGTGGGCCATAGCTCCGTACCTTTAGGGCCTCCTGCTGCTCCAAGAGCCTCCACAGTTCAGCCTAGGACCGCAAGGTACCTAGTTTCCATGGGTGGCCACGAGGAGGCACTGTAGAAGTCTTGATGATGGAGAGGCTATGAGCTGGCAGGGGAGTCTTATGACCAGGGAAAATCGTCTGATTACAAGTTCAAGCCCAGTATGGGACATTTGATAATGGACCTCATGGAGGAGTAGCAGTGATGGTACGTTAGGACATTCCCTTTCAGGCCATCCACCTGCAGATGACACTGTGGGCAACAAACCATGGGTTCAAATTTTCTCCAAGCAAGACCATAGCTATGCATTTCCATTCTCCTATGGTAGGAGAATGAGGAATCTTGTGGAAGATTTTAATTTAAATTTCACTAAGGTTCTGAACTCTCCTATTCCCTCCTTGGACCAATCAAGTCGAGTTGGATTTGGTCGGAATTGGGAAAGGGGAGAGATCTAAATCAGAAGTCAGAGAGAGATTTATTCAACACAAAAGCACTTTTAAGTACCAAGGATCAGATGCAATATATACAGATGGTTCGAAATATGAAAATGGAGTGGGCTTTGCAGCAGTGAGCAGAAGGAAGACTGTATTTGGCAGTCTTTCTCTAGCAGCCTCGATCTTCACTGCAGAGTTACATGCCATCCTTGCAACAGTCAAAATGACTAGAGATCAAACCATTCTATGGTAATATATTGTGACTCTCGTAGTGCCTTGCAAGCAATCAAGAGCTCAAACTCATCACATCCATTGGTGAGGGAGGCTCACGATTGGCTTGCACTGCACATAAAAAGATAACTGTGTTGGGTGCCAGCACATGTTGGTATCAGTAGGAATGAGCGAGCTGATCGGAAGGCCAAGATAGCTGCTGCTCAACCCTGTGATGCTCGTTTTCCTCTCCCACACACTGACTTGAAACCCAGCATCAGGCGTTGTCTTTGCGATAAATCGAGGGAACAATGGAGGCATACCTCTAGAAATAAACAGCGAGAGATTAAAGATGACCTTGGCAGTTGGGTGACCAGCATCCATCCCAACCCAGTCACAAGATTGACTCATGGGCCGATGATGGCTAAAAGTGAAGCACACTGTGAAGGATGCCAAGAACCATTAATGTTCGCACATGTAGTGGAAAGATGTGCAACATTCTCAGACCAAAGACGTATGTACTTGTCTCCCCCATATACACTGAAAAATGTATTGGGGAGGATTGTGACATAAAGGTCTTATTAGTTTTCTTAGGGAGACCAATATTTTCAATAAAATTTAATTATGCATAATGTTTATGCAATAATTTTATACATTTAGATCATAATATTTATGCTTTGATTTTAAACATAATATTTATTGTTATTTACAAGACATTTATTGATAGATTTTTACCATTTAAAATATTTTAACATGTCAATCTAACAAGATGTTCGCCGCTAATGACCTTAGCTGTTGACGTGGCAGATAATTTTAAATAATCAATCAATCAATCACGTCAAAAATTGCCTAATGTGACTTTTTCCGTCAGGATGGCTCGAGTTTTGAGCCGCCGTTGTGGCACATATCAGCACCTGCTGGCCGCATCTGAGTCGAAGGGGAATTACTTCTGCCTCTACCACAAAACCTCTATCCGAGTACATTTCAGGGTTCCAAGACACAGCCGCACACAAACATTTTGCACAGCATCCAAACCTTTCAGAACCACACATGACAGACCCTTAATCTAGTTTCGACCTAATCAGGACTCTATATATCATTAGCAAAGTCTTTCTGTCAGCTCCCCATTTATTACTAGAAATGCACTTTAATAAGTTAAGTGCTCTTTGACATTTATTCTTTAATTGACCAATGTGGTCTCTCCAATTTTGTTTATCATCAAAGAGTAGACCAAGAAATTTAGCAGAATTTTGAAATCTCCCATGTGAAAAAATTATCCCAGTACCTCACTTGAGGCCCTAGTTATGAATCACATCCAGTGCCAGTTGGATGCGATTTGCCGAGAACTCTGCATTACTGCTGGAATGCCAAAATGCACAATTATCGGTGCACAGTCAGTTTTTAAAATTCCGAGTGGGGGGGCTGGTAAGATGTCATTGGTCATAAACACTAATGATGTAGGTGCCAAGACAAATATTAGCCTTCCTAATATGTGTATGCGGGGTTGATACAGCCATTTAATCGATTAATTTTGTCAATTGATAAACTTTAATGTTTAGTTCTTTATCAGTTTGTTTTAATGCGGAAATTTCTTTATCTTTAGCTTTAAGCTGGTGACTGACATTACTTGCACTAGAGGTGACGCAAGTTCCTGCTGCAACATAGGAAGTATTAGCTTTAGTATAACTAACTACATGTTTCTCATATGCTAATGTTTCAGTCTCCTTCTTCAGGCATCTGCACTCAGCAGAGCCTGACTGATGGGGACCTCCACAATAAGCACATTTGAAATACTCATTAGTACATGTAATAGTGTTTTGAGCCTCAGTACATTTACGGCAATTGAATTTATTTGAGTCTTTGACAAAACATCTTAATGAGGTGCGTCTTATTTTTTGGCATCTATCACAATGCAGTGTTTTTTAGATGTAAGGTCTTACTTAGGCGCGTTCATACCCTAATTTGACATACTCAGGGATTTTATTTGAAGCAAAAGTCGAAAACAGTTAACGTCAACTACGTCTTGGTCCTTCATGCTCTCGAAAATTTCACTTCTTTCACCGTCCTCAAATCCCTGTGAAAGATTACTCCCTTAAAGTATTTGGGCCGATAGAAATTGAGATCATGAATTTGCATCAGCTTAATTCAATGCTTAACCTGGGAGTTATTTTCTACTTTTACAAGGAGGCTTTCATCACTCAATTTTTGGACAAAATCGAAATCGCCGTCCACTTGACCATCAAGGTCCTTTTTGATGATAAAAGGGTTCACTTTCAAAGGCGATCGATTTTCCTTCAAGCATTTAATATTCGCGAACCTTGCATTCTCAGAGGGACTCCTCCTTACCGCCCAACTTGCCAAGGCGAACACCATATATGCAGGAACCCACAAGGGAAATTCGGTAGGCTCAAGGAAGTCACGTGAAGTTAAGAAAATAAGTCTGAAAGAGAAAGTGCTCCAAAAGGACTCCCCAGACTACTGGGCCTCCCTACCCTAAGCCCACAAGGATTGCCCTGGTATAGAAGAGTGCTGCGGATCTGAGGTGGGGTGCTGACTACGCCTACTGTAGTCTCGTGTTATATCAAAGCAAAATGCAGAAATTTCTGAAATAAAACAAGCTTTAATCTTTAATTAGGGTAAACATAAGGCTTTTTATTTACTGTTACTGTATTACGAGAAAGGTCTGAGAAACGAGTCTCTTGTGCGAGTGTGGAGGCAAGACAACAAATGTTATTCTCTTGTTTGTATTGTCTCAAAATGTTTTTTAAATAAAATAAATTAAAATAAAAGTGAATCTCAATCAACCATTGGCAGAAGTGAAAATGGAATTGAGACCATAAAAGTTTGAGAAATGTAAGATATCAGTGCGGTAAAATAAATAAGAAATAAAAGCTCCAAGGACAAAGAGAGTAGTAATAATGGATGCCAAGAACGCCCACAGAGCACTGCTCAGGTGCTGAGCAGTGCTGCTGCTGTCAGGGTGAACTGGCCTAGCCTAGTGGGGGCACCTCATGTCCATTACATTATCATCAGCGGCAAACGATACGCCAGTTCGTAATCTTGGAATGTGTAATGTTTTATAGAGACAGCTGTTGAACTTACTTTTAAGGCTTTAGACCTGACCTTATTTTCGCAGTTTCTAAAGTCCAAGTAATAACGTGTGAAATATGGCAACATGCTTGAAACATAGTGTCAGTCTTTCTTTTTTTTTTCCAAATAATTCATTCTTGACCTTCACAATACAGTATGTTATTTTGATTATAATTTTAATAAGTGTTATTCCTTATTAGCCCTATAACTTTTGGATCTTAATAATCATTATTACCATTGTTATTGAAATAATTAGAATGTTTTTTATCATTACTATTATCATTATCATAAGTATTGTTAACCAAGATAATTATTACATCATTTTTATAACTATTATTGTTGTTATTCATATCATTATTATTATTACAATTATTATAATCATAATTACCATAATCATTATCATCATCACTGTTCTTACTGTTATCATTATCATTATCATTCGTTTTACTGTTATCAGTGTAAATATTCCTCTTCACTGCTCCATCTTACACCAATTAACTTCCCCTGAGGAGCGAATCACAATCCATGACCAAAAGTCCCTTTGGGCTCAAGTACTTTTCTCAATATCCTTACTTTCCCTAATAATGTGGTCTTGAATCGCTGACAGAGGATTTAACCGTAGCTCTCCTATTCTCATCCCTGGAGCTTGGTGTCAGCAATGGAAGTGGACTTGTCCACATGAAGAGATTGGGCTGAGGGAGGAGTGTACTTGATGAATCCACATTTGCCGACAGAAGACCAAATGTTCCACATTTTTCAAGTGTCGCACCGGCCTCGCCCTTTTTATTGGAATTTGTTTACTGAATGGATACTTTAGTGGCTTCTGGGGAAAACAATTCTCGTTGCTTCTTCCTGCGGCCACATGGTCTTATATACTATTACACTTGTAATAATTCACACACTTAACTCAATTGAAGCGCATCTATTATATCACATTATAATAACAAGATAAATAAATTAGTAAAAATAATTAATTTACCTCCATATCCCTACTATAGGGCCTGGTGCTGTTAGGCGACCACAGCTGCCGTTGAAGGAAACAACCGAGTTCCAATACCGTCTATGTATTCAACTTTGAAACAACATTTTCATTCACCTTTCTACACTTACACGGCTCCCATAAATTATTTACAATTGACAATTAACATTATACTCCCTTAGAACTATATTCTTTACAAAACTTTCTTGAAAGAAAATACAAAAATAAAACATTATCTTCTGAGGTATAACAAATAAAGTAAAGCTCTCTGGGGGGGACTTCCCTGGTCCTCAAATGAACTCAAATACAATTCCATTCCTTATATTCTAAGCATAATCAGACTATGAATAGGTATCTCAACATAAGTAAATTCTTTAATATTTTACCATTTTTATCATGACATGAATCTGACATCATAATCTGTTTTCCTCACATGTCCATCTTCACCATAAATTTCTTGCACGACCCATTTTCCAATGGTTTCTAGTTTAATTTTGATCCTACTTTCCCATCTCTTCTGGGTTCAATCCAATTATCTCTAGATTGAAGAGATTGTAGAAACTTTTCCACCTAGAACAAAACACATTGGCTAAATACTGTACTCTTCGCCATCTTTTCCTTGAATATAGATTATTACTTTGAGAGTTACCTGGAGGTGGTAATATAACCTTTGATTTCATAGTCATAAAATGGTTTGGAGTTAGAGGATGTAAGTTCTCTATTGAATTAATACTGTCCAGTGTTATTGGACAACTATTGACAATGGATTCTGCTTTAAACATAAATGTTTGTAATGCATCATCATTTAGTTGGGTTCCATGCTGACAAAGTATCACAGACAAAATGTTTCGTACAGTACGAATCTGTCTCTCCCTTGCACCTCCCATATGACTAGCATAAGGTACATTCATTTTAAAATTAATCCAATCACAATTGTTCTTTAACATTACATTACTGATTTTTTGTTTGATACATTTCCTATAAAAAAAATCTCAAGTTCACTCTTGACACCTACAAAATTTGTACCTCTATCTGATCTCAACTGACGTACTGGCCCTCTTCTACCAACAAGACGACGATAAGCATTGAGAAAATAATCAGTATACATAAACTCAACAAATTCTAGGTGAACAGCTCTTGAAAATAAGCATGTGAACAATGCTCCATATCTCTTGACTTCACTGTGCCTTACCTTCACATGAAATGGACCAAAATAATATACAGCACAATAAGTGAATGGAGTTCAAGTCTGTCTTTTGGCAGATCTTGATTTCTTACCAACACTAAGTTTCTAATGTGCTTAGCTTCCATAGATGATCCATCTGTATCCATAAATGGATCTAATTCCTACAAACTGCTTGTTTTATTTAGGACATTCTCCTTTGCGTGAAGAATCCTTTTTCATCAGCATAATGTTTAGTCTGAAGTTCCTTTATTACTTTCTCTGCCTTTTCAAGCTCTGAAACTGCCTATAGAACTATAAGCTACATTTCTCTTAGCAATTTTCTCTTCAGAAGATTCTGTGGCTTTCTTATACTTACTTTGTAGTCTTAAACACAATGCAGTAGCTCATTTAGCTCTAAACCAATCTTAGAAATAGTCTAATCTATCAAGAAATGGTACTTCTTTCTTTGAAGTTAGTACAAATGACACTTTCTTGACTTCTGGATCATTCTCTAAAATGGCTCTCTATTCACAGGAACTTACACAATTATACAGTTTCTTCCACCACATCAACTTATTAATTATTCAACACAAAGTCCACGTGCAGCTGGCTTAGACTCTGAATGTACATAATTCCACTGAATAGGATCAGTCTTATCTCTAATATACTGAACTCTATTTGGAACAAAAACATGAAACTTTTTGACATCAACTGAAATGTATCCCAAGTCTGATTTACTATCTGTCCAAAATATTTCCTTTATATTTTGATAATCAAGTTCCTTTATTAACATGACACTTACTTTAGTTGACACTAATATTGCTGTCATTTCCAATCTTGGAATAGTAACAGCTTTCAGTGGAGTAACACTAGACTTGAACATAACTATAGAACAATTAATTTCATCATTAACAGTAACAACTCTAATATATGAACACTGCCCATAGCCATCTTGGAGGGCATCTGAAAAATGGTGTGATTCTACTGATTTAATTTCTCTTGGCAACTTAAGGTCTGCAACTCTCATAATTAATTTCTCCATTCCACCATTTTCTTTCCTAATAAAATCGATGGATTTACTAGACCCACGGGGTCAAATATGGAGCTAACTGTTGACAAAATGCCTCTTCTGGTTAAAGGCTTGCTATTGAAATTAACTCCATGCACCATTCTATTCCAAGTGTTCTTTCTATTGGTAGTATATCCTTTGTCAAGTCAAGACTTTTAGTTTTGTTAGATATTGCTTCTAGACTAATAGCAGAAATCACTTCTTTTTTGTTTGAGGAAAATTTGTGCAATGTGAAACCTCTTAATTTACATAAACCTTTACTTTTGTCAATCAAGTCAAAAGCTTCAGCTACTGTTGACACTGACATTAACCCATCATCTACATAAAAAATATCATGACCACAATCTTTTTCATACTGATGACCAAAGTAAGTCTCTGCTTCGACATTCAACTTTAACTTGATGGTACATTTGCTTAATGTCACAAATAAATGCTACTGGTTCCCGTAAGATTATTTGTTAATTCTGGATCTTTCATTCAGTGATACATTTTGATAGCAAGCTCTGTTGTCAAAAACTACCCTTATTTTTCCTGGCTTTTTGGGATGGTAAACAAACATTGCCTTCGTCCTTACATAATTCTTCCTTTGGGATTGGTTCTGCATAGCCTTTCTCTGTGAGATCATTCATAAATTTGACATGATCTTCATAGTAATCTTTCTTTTGCCCGAACTTTCTTTTAAGATTCATTAACCTGTGCAAAAAATCTCCATTATTTGGGAACTTGAAATATACATCCTTTAAATAATGACCTCTTTCAACCTGATAAATTCCTTCCCTCATTATTTTTTATAAATCATCTACTTCATTAAAATCAAGCTCAAACTGTTGTGAGAAGACAAAATTCATTCTCATGGTTAATTATAACTTCTTGAATCATTGTTCTATATATTGTGACTACATCTACTTTCTTTGAATCAACACCTCTGACCTTACCTATAATGCCCCAACCAAGATCAGTTTTGCATAGGGATCAGTGTCATTGCCATTAATGATTTCCTTTGGCTTAATTGCCTTAAGACCAATCAGGAGTCCCACTTCTACATCATCATTGTAAATCATTAGTTTCTCAACTATTCTTTGCAAATGTGACATTTCTCTGGCAATCTCAGGTCTTAGTATTTTATCTCGCCTGCAAGGAATTACTTCTTTAGAATAAGCATGAGATATTTTTTTTTATTTATACATACCCTTTAACGTTAGACCACAAGTTTTAGAGCATGTAACAGTTTGTTCACCATTCATAGATAAACCTTTGTTCCATCAACACCTAACTTACCTAGAGTACTGTTTTTAATAAATACACCAGATTGATCATCAAGTAGTGCATACACCAAAGCTTTCCTCTGCTCGTCACTTTTATGGTGCAACCACACAGGAACTATCATTGAGTTAACATCCATAGCAATACACTTATTTACTTTAATTGTATTAGAAACAACAGCCTCTTTTTCTTGTTCCTTAACTTGAACTTTATTTTCAGACTCCCATCTGTTCTTTTGCATTAGTGCATCATCATGCAGAGAAGTAGGATGTAATCTATTTCAGGTTTTGCACTTGCTCCTTTTATTTTACGGCAATATTTGACATGTGTCCTCTCTTTAGGCAACCTCTACATAATCTGTTTTTATCAACAATATAATTTTTGTTTTTCAAATCCAAACTTAGAAACTTATTACAATTATTAAACTTATGTAGCTGACTGCAAAATGGGCAAGCAAATTTACAGTTGTCACTCATTTTATTATTAACTTCACTAGTTTCTGTGACAAAGCTTTTCACTGACCTTGACTTACCTCTAACACCTGTATATTTAACTGCAGTGATTGACGTTATTGGGTTCCATGCCTTTGAAACTTCTTTTCTTACAAATGTACAACATTTTGTGAAAGAGGGAAATTCTGAATATAATAAGCCATCATCACTCTCACCAAGTTCACTGGCTTTATATAACTCTCTATCTACAAATGTATTCCATCTTTCAGCTATAGGATGTGGCATATTCTGTAACATTCTCTGATTCTTTATGAGATCATTTGATATATTCAAATACTGAATATTACTCATCGCTGTCTTACACGCCAAGAAGTCAGAAAACTTCATCAAAGCTGGTCCATCTTTCGGAGGAATCCTTGATCACTCATGTAATTTCTTTCTATATACATTAGCAATTAAAAAAGCACTACCAAATCTTTGTTTTAAAAGCTTTTTAGCTTTACTGTAAACTTCAGTGGTATCTGATAACAAAAGTCCACTTATATCTTCTTCTGCTTAATAATACATTCTTTCAGTTGCTACTTTAGTTTTTGACTCAATTAAAGTCTCAAATGACTTGGCCCACATTGAATGCTGAAGTATGTCACCTTTGAAGACTTCTGGTTCAGGCCTAGGGAGCGAGTCACTAATTTGCCTAGAACAAAGAATTTCAGTCAATTGTTGAATAGCATCATTTTCTTCTGTTTTCCTTATACAAGACATTTTATTTGTTTGATTAACTAACACCTCATCCTTAGGAAAAAAAATAATTAGTTTTAGGATTCAGATTACTCACATATTCATCGTCAAGGTTTAATCTCTCTTTCAAACCTTTCTGTGATGCAGTGCATCATATTCTTCGATTTAACTTTACTCTCAGATACGGAATGGTTATGGTGTGGCAATGTTTTCAAATGAGACTTCACATACCTTCTTGTATAATCTTGCTTACTCTCAAACTTTCCTTCATTTGTGGTGAAAGCCTTTTTATCAACCCCTAATTCTTTTAGTTTTGCATTTTTAATTTAATTTTTAACCTTCATCATTTCTAAATCTAACTTTGCTAACTTCTCAATTAATTAATTACTTACTTTTTGATGAAGAAACACTCGAATGTCTAGAAAGTCCACTACTCCTAGTACTACGTGCAACTTGTAAAAGCGGTTTTGATCTTTCTCTGGAGTCAAATATAAACCTTTTTTGTCTCTTCCTCACATTTGATATATTGATATGAAAATTTATTAGAAGGCTCCAGAGCTTCATATCTATCATATGCATTCTGTACAGCTTCACACTTGGTTACTAGTGAAGTCCTAGTTCCTTAATTCAATTAAATTCTAGATAATCTAATCTATTATTTATATCAATGTAAAGTCTCTTCCAAGTAGATTTTGCACATTAACTTTATATTAATAACCTCTTTGAGTCTTAGTTCTAGATCTTACAATAGAAACATCAACTTGAATAACATTCTCATGCAACTCTAACCCTTCAGGGTTTTCAACTTCAACAGTGTGACTCATTGTGAATACACTGACTAAACAAAACAACAATTATGAATATACCATTACTACAACAGTCACCAGTTAACCCACATAAACAATTACCCTGTCTACAGTTACCTTGTTTTAAACTACAGATCAATAGTGGGAATGTAAATAACATCATCGTCATCATCATTTAGAAGCTAACGCCGGCGCATAGCCGCGTCCATCCTTCGCTTCCACCTACGAGGGTCCCTGGTGGCGAGCCGCCAGGCAGGGGAACGGCCCATCTCTAGCTCCTCACGACAGGTTTGATCGATCTGCCCAAGCCACGACTTTCACGGTCGTCTCAGAGGCCTCCTCCACCCAGGGTTGTCTTGGACAGAGACAACCTGGTGGGCAGGGTCATCCTGCGGGAATCGAGCCAAGTGACCGTATAGCCTGTGTTGGCGATCGCGGATCGTGCAAGTAACAGGTCCTGTACCGGTCTCACGGTGCAACCGTTGGTTGGACACATGGTCCCACCAACTGTACCCCATGATTCAGAGCAAGATCTGTAACAAAGAGCATCAAGACGAGATCCAAAGCACAATATAGCGTCCAGGTTTCACTACCATATAGTAAAACTGGCAGTACCAGGGCCTTAAAGACACTTAGCTTGGTCCTTCTGCACAGGTACCAGCATCTCCAAATATTCTTGTCGACAGATTTCATGACCCCCGCTACCAGGCTTCCTGGTCTGGCAGCACAGCATCGTGAACTGCACTACCGAGGTATATAAAACTCTGTAACTTCAATGTTATCACCACACATACCGACTGCACAGGGTCTCCTAGTAGGCCCCCAAAATCCTGGATCTTGGACTTGGTCCAGGAGACCTCTAGCCCCAGGGGATTCGCTTCATTGGTAAATACCACTAGGGTTTCCAGAGATTCAGATAGAATGGCAACATCATCAGCAAAGTCAAGGTCTGTAACCTTGATAGGGTTGCTCCACAGTGACTTTGGGCAGTGGCTCTATCCAGTATCTAATCCATGCAAGTGTTGAAAAGTGTTGGTGCAAGACCACAGCCTTCCCTCTCACCTGAACTAACAGGGAAGAAGCTTGAAAGGCCCCCACCACACTTTACAGCACTTTCAGTGCTTGTATACAGGCAATCCTTGTTGGAATTCCTCTTAGCCTCAGGATCTTCCAGAGTGATTTGCGATGCACCATATCAAACGCCTTCTTGAGGTCGATGTATGCTGCTATTGTGGACTTACCAGGAGTGAATCCAGATTGCTCCGACCTCTGGTGCCTCAGCAGGTGGTCTCTGATACATCTCAGTAGGATGTGCGCGAGTACCTTGCCTGGTATACTGAGTAGTGCAATGCCTCGGTGATTGCTGCAGTCCCACCGATCACCGTTCCCCTTCCAAAGAGGGATGACCACAACCCTCTGCAGGTCAAGGGGAATGGTACCAGTCTACCAGATGGCAGAGAGGACTGCATGTAAGCCCCTTGACATAGGTTCTCCACCAGCCTTTAACAATTCAACTGGGATGCAACAAACACCTGCTGCTTTACCACTCTTCAGCTGGCAGAGGAACCTCAACATTACCCGCATCCATGTTAACTGTTGGTGGATCAACCTGATACAACTGCTCAATGCCCAATGCACACACACCCCGTCAGGATCTGAGATTATCTGGCCACTTGCTGAGCGGACTGCAGTCGTCTGTGAGGAGGGCTTGGAGTTCAGCTTTCTCAGGACTTGGTAGGTAGGACGAAGGTCATTTACTAGGAAATGGCTTTCGATCATCTCTGCAAGATTCATGATAAACTGTCCCTTGTCCCTTCTCACGACAAGCATCTGTGGCTTCCAGTGTTTCCTGCGAGATGGAATTCTGTCTTGCTCTTGGGCGTTCATCAATGGATTCTTGGGCTGCATCAAGCATTTCACGCTTGAAGGTGTCCCACAGAAGAACAGGGTCTGTCAGTCTCTCGAGTGCTGTGAAATGACCAGAGATAGCCTCGGCAAACTCCCGGGCATCCTTCAATCTGTCCAAATGAAACACCCTAGGGCGTTCATTTGGATGACGGGGGTTCTAAAATGGACCCAGAGAGTAGCCACAACTAATCTAAGATCAGTTCCAAAGAACTCGGCGCTTTGATACACCCTGCAGTTCTGGAGGATCCTCCATTAAGTGCTAACAAGGATGTGTTCGATCTCCTTGGCCACACTACCCGTATCGTTGTACCAAGTCCAATGATGCGGGTCAGAGTGCTGATACCAGGCGCCAGAAATCCTCAATTTCTGGAGCCTAGCAAAGTCACGGAAAAGGAACGTAAATAACCTGGTGAATACCTGTTGTCCCGTTACTGCGCTTGTCACTTTTGGTCCCTGTTGTTCTTGGAATGTTGTCATTAGGTGAACTAATTAAGATCACACTTGACTGCTGGGGAGAATCAACTGCTCTACTGGTGCTGCAGCAAACAACAACGTTACTTGATAGAAGCTGTAAACTTGTTATGCAAGTAGTGTGTAATACAGCCTTCTTAGGATGACACCTTTGTTTTCATACTTCCTGGATGGAATTTGACATGGAATGTAATTTACTGTTGATGGATTTTCACTAAGTGTTGAGGTTTACTAGCCTGGAGTTCTGCTGTTATGGTGTTTTACTGGGTTGGAGATTTCCTAGGGTGGAGATTTCCTAAAGTGAAGTTTTACTGTCGCTGCGGCTTCGCATTTTATTTTTCACTAAATACTTCAGTAGTTTCTGGAGAAAAACATTTCTTCTTGCTTTTTCCTTTATTCTCCATTACTGATGAAATACAATTTCTACATGTTTATCCATATTTTCCATGCCCGTATTCATATGTAAAACTGCAAATAAAACATTTTGAGACATAACAACTGTGTCCACGTGGTCATATGTACTATTAAACTAGTAATAATTCACACACTTAACTCAATTGAAGCACATCTTTTAATACTAACAAACTTAACATGACATTATAATAATAGGATAAATAAACTAGTACAAAGAATGTAATTTACTTCCAAACTCCTACAATTGGGCCTGGTGCTGTTAGGCGACCACAGCTGCTGTTGAAGTAAACAACCGAGTTCCAATACCCGTCTATGTATTCAAGTTTGACGCATAATCTTTTAAAACATTTTCATTCACCTTTTCTTTCTTAATTAGGCTGCTACACTTACATTAAGATCAAAGCTGGGGTCACCGGGAAGCAGTTTCACTGCAACCTAGACCTAGTGCAAGCAGTGAATTCAGATGAGGGAAGTGCAGTGGGACCTACCCTCATTATTAGTAAGTAAGGCTAAGGAAAAGTCTGATATGCCTCGCCTGGGCTGTGTCCATGAGAGAAGTCCGGCCTGTGTCGACTAATGCCGATTTCCTAACGTGTGTCAGCAGGTGCTGACTCGACTGAGCTTAGTCCTTACCTGCCATGGTGCCCAGCCACAACAGTAACCTCCAGGCGACCATTGCAACTTCTTACGCCTGGGCAGGGCGTGAACTGTCGACCCCACGCATGAGAGGCAGACATGTTATCATTGTACTAGCCCGGAGACTTGAAAGTAATTAAGTTCGATATGAGGAGCTGAACCTTGCCCGGGCTATGCCCATGAGGGGAGCCCGGCATGTGTCGACAAATGACGACTTGTTATTGTGTGTCAGCTGGTGCTGACTCGACTGAGCATAGTCCTTACCTGCCATGGTGCCCAGCCACAGCAGTAATCTACAGGCGACAATTGCAACTTCTCGCGCCTGGGCAGGGCACGAACACTGATCTAAAAAAAGACTGGATCGAGCAACCTATTATTTTTGCGCGCCAGAATTTGAAGTTAATTTAGAATCGTTGACGCCATATTAGTGTGACCACCTTTTACTTCGGTGCTGTGCGATTTGAAAAAATTATGGGCAAGAACGGACCGCAGTGTTGTGCATTTGGTTGCAATAAACGGAGAAAGACGAAGGGAGAAGGGGAGAATGCCAGGAGTGACAGGGAAGGTAGCTCAGATGAAGAAACACAAGTCAGAAGGCAGCATCTTTTCACTCGTAAGTAGAGACCTACCTGTTGCCCTATTAATGTGAGCTGTCATTGGCTTCGAAGACAAAGTCTAGTCTTTATTTAGATCAGTGGGCACGAACCGCCGACCCTTCGGACACATTACCAGTGTAATAGCCCAGAGGTTGGAAGTAAATGTGAGTTCACTGTTTTTGTTGTGCTAAAATTCACACAAGCCAATACGGCATCTCTCAACTGGCAACTCAGGAATCCTCGCTGAGGGCTTAAAGGATGTTGGGTAACATGTCAATGCCTGTTTATTGGGTGTATCATGTGGCCGCTCACTGTTTTTCTATACATCTTTTCTTGCCCTTTTCTTTGTCGCCGTTTCAGATGCAACCCCGCAGGTCAAGAAGCATTTGATGCAACCGATGTGGAAAAAAGCCTGTATTTTCGCGCAACGAGAGGAGAAAGAAATAATGAGAAAAATAAAGAGAGGGAAGTCCACTGTCACTGTCATGTGCATACTTGCTGCCACCGACCGCCATTCCCAAAGATAAAAAGCATCCTGAAAGGTCAAGGAAGAGGACAACACTCACTGACCACCTTCTCAAACTAGTTGTGAACAGGAACCCTAGGCTGACTGCAAAGGATCTCAAGATACTCCACCTCGAGCTCCTTAACCCCTTGCCGACGGGTACGACGGGTAGACACGTGCTATGCCCACTGTTAGTACTTGTTTGATTGTTTTTACACATAGATGGCTATACTTGTACTAAGTCACCAATGAGCCAGTTAGGAGTACTGCCCGTCTCGCCCGTTCACCCTTTTCTTTGATTTACGAAATATTTTACATTATCTTATTTTGCTGTTACTAATATTAAAAAACATTATAATAATTATAATGTTTATAATAAAAATAACACCATCGATATCCATAGCACTAGTAAAAAACACGTTTTTCCCGCCAATTCAAATCACGTATGGTCACAAGGTCTATTAATTGACTCCTTTGTGGCTAAGCACTAGCAAAGCCATCTATGAGCAGACATTTCACAAAAAATATAGAAAATGGGCACAGCATTTTCCCCATTTTTTGTTCATTTTCCCCGACGGCATTGGGTTAAAGACCTCGCCATTTGTACCATCCAACACACCACCTCAAACATCACATTGATGCACTGAGTCGTGTGGCGACACGCAAACCCTTGCAGACCGACACATGCTGTGTAAGCTGCTTGTTTGTGTTAAACACAAGAACTGGTCAGTGGCAGACTGGCAGAAGGCCCTCTGGTCCAATGAGAGCAGTTCCTAAGTCGTGACATTCCACAGACTACGCCATATCTTCAATGCAGCACTGCCACCAGGATAATTCCCTGATAAATTTAAACACGCCACTCTCACCTTACTATCTAAACCAGGGGAGTCTGCTCACGAGGTGGGGAATTACCAGGTAAACTGTTAGAAAGGTTAATAACACAAAGACTCACCCCACACCTTGAAAACAAACAGACACACAACATTAGGCAATACGGCTTCCGCCTTCACAGGGACCGAGAACGCTATCGCCCTCGCTCACGAGATAACTCTCGGTTTCGCTAACAAGCACCAGACAAACGTGATACTACGAGACGTCCGCAAGGCCTTTCACAAGGTCTGGCACGACGGTCCCAAATATAAACTAACACAACTACACCTGCCCACACACTTCACACGCCTTCTCTGCAGCTTCCTAGACCACAGGACTGCCAGAATACGCCTGGGAGCCCACCTAGATACCTCCATCCACCATAGAAGTGGAGTACCTCAGGGAAGCGTTTTATCGCCACCCTTTATATCCTATATACTGAATCAGCACCATACAGCAACTATGCAGACGTCATCACACAGATTATCACACACCCCTTTAAATCACAACATTTCATGAAACGAACAACAGAAAAAGCTATACAGAATATCTACACCTTTGAGCACCATTGGTAAATACAAACAAACGTCAACAAATTCAAACTCATACTCATAGCAAGTAGAAACTCACAGTCACAGTGAACAACGTCCCATACACTCACAGAGGAAGCATGCTCGAATTTCAGTTCACAAGCACAGGCTTTACAACACACATCAAACAAACACAAGCAAAAAACGACACTCACAACTCCGAAGCTTTTCGTGTTGCACACCACGAA
>NC_061857.1:18694448-18701948 GCF_019202785.1 Penaeus chinensis
AATATTTTCATATGCAACAGATAAACTAATAAAAGCAATGCAAACTTGTTAAGCATCCTTAGCGCTATATCATATCTCTCTCTCTCTCTCTCTCTCTCTCTCTCTCTCTCTAACTATAATAGACATTAATTCATACTTCCTACTGCAAATCATTTCCATTTCTCTCTCTCTCTCTCTCTCTCTCTCTCTCTCTCTCTCTCTCTCTCTCTCTCTCTCTCTCTCTCTCTCTCTCTCTCTCTCTCTCTCTCTCTCTAACTATAATATACATTAATTCATACTTCCTACTGCAAATCATTTCCATTTCCAGCCAGTTATCCCATAAAGGACAATGTATCAGAATGCAGCCAGACATGCCACAATCTTTAGCTCTTACAGGGAGTATCTGAAATACTGCATGCTTGAATGAGCCATATGAGGGGGCTCTAACCTCACAGAGTGTTTAACTTTGTTCCATGTTCCAATATCATATGCTTAAGCAATTATGAGGAACACATTTCAAAACATTTACTTCTTTATAGATCATAACAATATAAAAAGACTACAATAAATCAATATTCTTTTCCTAATATAAAAAAATTGGATTATATTATATATATATTTTTTCTTCTCTGGTTTGATTATATTCAAATCTAGTTAGACATAATTACTGAGAGTTTTCACTTTACAATATGAAATCCTTTTTTTCCAATGTTCATCTCTAATTCCTCATTTCTAATCTAAACAACAATATGTTCCAAATAGCAACTGCTTCTCAAGCATGAACTTGACCATAAACAGGTTTTGCAACCAGTGATGATTTCCACTCTTAAGACCAGCATAATTCACATGTGTGTGCTTCCTTTCATGAATGTTATTCCTTGCTCTACAAATTTATATGCCAGAGTAGAACCACTTATATGTTTTTACACATCCAAACATCAAGTATGTCTTATCACAGATACATGCATTTAATCTGTAAAGTTAGATATTTTGTGGTAGTTACCTCTTGGATAAAAGACAAGGAAAAATGGAAAACATGAAACTAAAGAAAATAAAGGAACAGAAAGTTCTATAAAATAAGCAGGTTATGCACTGAAAATACACTCAGTCACTGAAGAATTACACAAACTTCTATGATCTATCAAAATGTTAATTAGCATTATTTCACTTGTTAATAGCAATTAGTGATACATTTGCACAATTTATATATGTTTGAAAATACTAGAACTCTTTCCTAACAATGTTTCATTCCCAATTTGAAAATGGAAACATATATAATAAACTTGGTGCCATGGGAACTGATTTTAACTGCAGTAGTACTATATTCCTTTCAATCAATGTCATATCTTACTTAAGTGGCAATAGGGTTAATAAAACTTCAAAAGCCAATACCAATGTTTCATGTTTGTGTGCTTTTTACATGCTGTCCAATTAACCTTGACTATGGTCTTCACTGAAAATTATTCACTGGTAATTGACTAACTCCATATACACAAATTTAGATTTTAGACTTAAATTTTTCTTTTAACTCCCAATCATTGGTTTTGTTAGTATCGAACACTACCACAGAATATAAATCTGATCACATCAATTCTCAACTTGTTAAACTAACCCATAATGCTCATTAGGGCAGATTTCGACAGCCTTACAAGTTCAAGACTCCATAAGGTTACGATAAAATTTGTAAATCTTTATCCCAGAAGGAGACACATGATCAAGGAGACATACTGTGCATAGTGAACACAACAGCTGTCTTAACAGAACACATGTACTCCATGTCTCTTGTATACAAAGCAAATGTTTTCACAGATATAAACCAATAAAATTACATACGAGGCCAGAAGGCACCATTACCAAATGCCATCAAAAGTAAAACCCTCACTGTTCAGGAAAGCAGAATGCAAATGTCATTAAGGTCAAAACTCAAATTATGTTACAAGGTATGATAGACAGCTTTTCTTCAGGGCATCTACCTACCTTCATCTTGGCCACTGTAAAGTCTGAACATTTTTACGGTAGTTTATTCAGAAATACATTTCATATGGTCTTGTTTTATAAGAGTAAGTCAACCCATAAGTGTATAAAATGTAAAGGGGAGACAGTTCAGAGAGCAAGGGAGGGCAGAGATCGCATTTGTGCTTTTAACGGAGTCCATTACCTCCTGGATTTTCTCTATTATCATTACAATTTTTTATGCTTTCCCAGTTTTACAATTCTAGGAGTGAGCAAGAAGCTATTTCTTTACAAAGGTTACTGAGGCAATAAACACTAGCAAAACCTCGAGACTGGATAAAAATACAGTCACTGTTATGTCTGCCACATTGCCACCATATTTTTTTTGATGCAGGGATATACCTAGTGATATACCAATAAATAAACAAACATACAAAACAAAAAAACAAAAGCTACAAAAAACTAAGAAACAGCCTTGTTGCACACCAAGCCATTTCAAAAGCTGCATAACCTGAATAGTTTTTCTGTTTTATTGTTTGTTTGTGCTATCTGATCCACAATCTTATTAGGGGCTGATATCTAATGATATATATTTTGATAGTCATAATAAAAATCAATGTTACTGGTATTTTATACAGTAACTTCTAATGCATTTCAAAGTAAAATTTCCCTACTAATAAACAAAATGCATATTGGATAGCAGGGTATACTTTGACTTCTAAGCAGAAGCATCCAATCTTGCGTCTCATCCATGTTGTAGCTTAACCCAATTGCCACGTATGGCAAGAAGATATGCCATGCCCAATGTAATACAAGTTTGTTTATTGCATTTACAAATAGATGGCTCTATAAGTGCTTAGCCACCAAGGAGTCAGTTATTTGTTTTACTTATCTCCCTGTTTACCCTTTTCCTCGACTTTTGGAAAAGGTCTTTTCCATTATCTAATTGTCTTAAACGTTATCAAGATTTTAATAACAACTTAATAATCATAACATCAATAACTATAATAACAATATCGAAGTCAACTGTATTAAAAAGAAAAATACATTTTTCCGCCAATTCAAGGAAGGGGAATTCAGGATTGGTCACTAGGGCTACCGATAGCCTCCTTGTCGGCTGAGTACAAAGAGCTGTCTGTATTTAACAACATTCACAAAAAACTACAAGGGACAGAACATAAATCCGGGATGGTTGGGTTAATTTCTGTCTATCATTCATTCATAAGATTTAATGTGATACGCTTTGTGGCTCCCAAATATAAAACCAGAAACACTTCGAACAGCAAGTAGTAGCTACAGATTTGAAAGTAAAGAGTTAAATAGTCAATACAGGACATTATAGTATTCAATATACCTTTGCTAAGTATATAGAAAAGTGCACAAAGCCCAAATCATACAAATTTATTTAACAGCAGTTCATCAGGTGTACTCTGATAATTAACCAGTCCCATTTGGGCAAGTGACACATAACAAAAAGTAAAAGACAGTTGAAATATGGACTAATGTTTGTTACACAGCAAAGAGCTGAGTCAGAAAGAAGATCACAGTTCTGGTTAAAACTTCAATTATCTACATATTGATATAAAAATGCTCAGAGAATATCATAAGATTACAATTATATAATAATAAGGTAATACTCGAACTGCTGATGTTTTTAATCTTCATTTCTCTACTTGTGAAACTTATCTATTTTACCCCTCAATTTTTCCTTAACCCAATGCCACGGGGAAAATTAATAAAAAGCGGGGAAAATGCTGTGCTCATTTTCTATATTTTTGTGAAATGTCTCTGCACATATACGGCTCTGCTAGTGCTTAGCCACAAAGGAGTCAATTAGTAGACCTTGTGACCTTACGTGATGTGAGTTGGCGGGTAAAACGTATTTTTTACTAGTACTATGAATATTGATGGTTTTATTTTTATCATAAACATTATAATTACTATAATGTTATAAACATTTGAAACAGTAAAATAAGATAACAAAATATTTTCGTAAATCAAAGAAAAGGGTAACCGGGCAAGATAGGCAGTACTTGTAATTGACTCATTGGTGAATTAGTACAAGTGTAGCCATCTATGTGTAAAAACAATGAAACAAGTACCGTGGGCATAGCATGTACGTACACATTATGCCTGTCTGCACTGGCCATTATCTACTTTTTGTCCACCCAACAACCTACAACTGTAATGTAACCCGGTAACAAAAGCCTAGGACACCATTTGAAAAAAAGATGAACACATAAACATAATGACTAATATCTCATATTTCCTGTACTTCCCTTACTTAATAAGCAAACAATTATTAACTGGCATCTTTATCATTAGTTAAGCATGCACATGTTCATGCAAATGTGCTTTTACATGGTTTTACAAGGAATTTAATAAAAATCACTCATTAACCCAATGCTTCACAGCAATCACATGGCCCAAAATACAGGCATTAGGCTTACTAGAGCATCTTCTTTGATGGGTGCTCAGCTTGTAGGCCAGGTGCACGCAAACGCACATGTGCAGTGTCGAGACTCTATGCCTCCCATTTGCAAAACTAACTTTTTTAGTTTTTTTGCATCTCTCTGGGTAGTCCATAAGTCATTGAAGGAATAATAACTGTAAGTAGCATTTTGTTGTGCCTTTTTAATAATTTTTTTCATAATATTCAATTTTCTGTAATACAACCTGCCTGCCATTCACAGTGGCCAAGAATAGGAAGATGAGCATGGAAAAGGCAACCTCCCTGGAGCGGGCACTTTTCTAGTAATAAACACTATATTCCATTTGTTTATAAATGGAAATAATGCAAAAAAAAAAAACCTTCCTAAATGCCAAATTAATTTAGTCACCCTGCAAGAGTCTGGTGCACTCATAGCGAGTCTTTCCCGTCACCCCGGCCTTCAGCTGAAATGCTCCAGAGAGCAAGTTCGCATCACCCCAGCCCCCAGCCAGATTTTCCCATGATAGCATGTTCACGTCACCTGGCCCTCAAGCCAAATACTTTCATGACATGTTGGTCACATCAACCAGATCATAGGGTTTAACCCAGGGAAACATGACCTTCCATGGTTCTGAATAATTTAACAGATCAAAGTATTGTCAGAATTTATAAATAAAATGTAGTCATGATACTGATAGTATCTAAAATAAAGTAATAAATACAGAATCAATGCAACATATACCATATATTTGCTATTTCTGCCATGTGATGTAGGATTCCAAATAATGTTATCAATCTATAAACAAATTATTAAGCACAGTATTAAATTCCTCTGCTTATATATTATTTGTCCATAATATTTATAAATATGCACTCATGAATAAACAAACACACAATCATACACACACATAAATATAAATAGATAATAAATAAACAGATAATAAGAGCAGCCATACAGACACAAACCAACAAAATGATGCTGAAGAAGCCTATCTTGCTGGAGAGTTTTATGTGCAAACTTTGCAAAATGACAAGAAGGGAATATTTAAAAATGCAACAAATAACCTTTCACCTATGATTTACAAAAGCAGTAAATTATGATAATCAGGTAGATACAGATACATAATGTTTTACCATTATAATAAAATAACCTACTTTTTATTGGTTGAAAAAGGATTTACAGCCTTTCTCCAATTTTCTTCAATTATGAATTGTTAGAAGTGCATTTAGCTCATGCTATTAAAGTTTAACCTCTCTGAAACTTAAAAAATATTCAACAAAATCCAAACCATGATAAATGAAAATCAGTAAACCTGACACAAAAAATAAAGCATGACTTTCATGATGATTTTACCAAAAGGTTCGAGCATCTTGACAACAAAAATATATCTACCAATTACATTAAAAACTAATACATTCTAACAATTTTCAGCAGAATCACAATGAAAAGTATGCAGACAATATCTAGTAGGAGATCAATGGAGGTGTCATTAGTTTCTTTTCACAGAAATGTAAAGAAATTTCATTTCCACGGGGGAAATAATGCAAATATGAACCATCTTTTATCATTCTCATAATGAGTTCATTAGCTAATTCATTTCACAGTAAATAGTATTCTTTTGGAGTAATCTTTGATAAATTGTCCTGAATGAAAATGCCTTCTGCAAGCAATGCAAGCACAGTATTATAATTAGTCTAATTTGACTGTACTCATTAGCATTTCAAAAATGATTAATATAGAAGGTAAGACATCTGGATACATAAGCTCTTCCAGCATCCACCTTGCCTTCTCATTCCTTCCCAGCCCTCGCCGCAGCCCTCTGCCCCTGCCCCTTCCCCTTCCAAGACCTTCCCTTCCCGTCAGGCAAAGGGCTCTCTGGCCTCCCTCCCGCCCGCCGACTTCGCTGCGGCTCCTGCCCTCCTCTCTCACAGCCAAACACGCACAGACACAAACCAAGCCTTAAGCAACTCCCCCAACCTCGTAGTTGCCTTCTTCATCGGGCTGTAGGTCCTCCTCGTCCCTGTCCTGAGGAGGTGGTGTGTCCACACCCCCTTCGTCGTCCGTGGTCTCGTCCCCCTCAGCACCCACGTCCTCGTCCTTCCTTTCAGCCTCGCCGTTATGGTTGTTCTGCTCGTCCCCCATGGTGGAGGCTCACTGTCGCTCTTGTACAGAGGCGGGGTCGAAGGTGTTCTCTTTTGTGCACGGGTGGCGCGGCAGGAGGTGCTGGGAGTCCTTTGGAGGCCGTCCTTCCTTCCCTGGCTCCTCTGCCGCATGTGCGCGAAGTAAACAACTCCGCGTCGCGTCCCTGACATCGCGCGCTGCCGCCTCCTACATAAATATTAGCCTTTGGAGAGGATTTTTGACCCCTCTGGAGGACCTGGGGAATCTTTCAGTATAGTGGCTCGTCTTTTTTCAGTAGATGCACAACTAAATTGGTAATTTTTTGCCAAGTGTTCCATGCAATGCTCCCTATATCTTGATATGTGGCACATGCACATATGGAGTTGGTAGGTATTCAAAATTTCCTTTTCAGATGCATTGATTCAGTTAATTTCACTCTCATGCTTGATTAAGGGTGTGAGTTACGACTCTCAGCTGCAGAGAATCTACATTATGTTGGTTTTGCTCATGGACAGATTGTGGAGCATTGGCAAATTTGTATTGAAATATCTTAGCAAATCTCAGTTGCCAGTATGTAGTTTACGAGAAAGCAATCTCCATTTTTTTTCAAATACACATACCATTTTCCCCTGTCACATTATGTAATACTTTTTCGCTACAAGATTCGTTCTCAAGCGTAATACATGCGTTTACTGCACTGGAAGCTCTTGCTGTGTGTGATGGAGCCCCAATTTTCTGAGTGGTCAAGTTATCAAGCAATCAGCGAGCGAGCGGGCAAGCCTCACAGGAGAACCCAGTGCATGGGCAAGCAGGCAGGAGGTGACGGGGAATCTCAGCCAATTTTGCCTTAAACCAAGGCTGAGGCAAACGTCACCTTGATCTCTCAAACGAGTTCAGTTTTTCATTATAGGTAAATATACAATAAAAAAAATCTACAGACAGATGTATGTATGTACTGTATGTATGCATGAATGTATGTATGGACATAGACGCATATACGTACACACACGCAAGC
>NC_061857.1:18706948-18711948 GCF_019202785.1 Penaeus chinensis
ATTGTAATATATACGATATATACGAAGTTGGGACAGCAATCGTCAAGCTCCGCACGGAAACCGATAAAATACCAATAAAAAAGGTGATAGACAGGGCGATACCATCTCACCAAAACTGTTTACAGCTCGCCTTAAGGAAATATTCAAGAATCTAGAATGTTCCATTCAAAATAGGAGACGAATACCAAAACAATTTAAGATTTGCAGATGATATTGTTCATGTGTGACTCTGCAAATGAAATGCAGCAACTAATAAACGATCTGAATAGAGAAAGTCTGAAAGTCGGACCAAGCTCATGCTCAACAGTAGAGTTCGATTCGAACAGATACATGTACAAATCGAAGCACTAGAGGTAATGAACAAATATATATACCTGGGGCAACTCGTACATATACACACATCTAGCGAAAAGGAAATTAAGCGACGCATCAGTCTGGGCGGGAGTGCCTTCGGCAGACACAGTAGCATACTAGGAGGCTCCTTGCCATTATGATTAAAAAGAAAAGTCTTTAGCCAGTCGGCAGGTCTAATATGTTAGAGACAGGACGACAGATAGACAAAGAAAGTAAAAGACAGGGCTGTAGATAACAGTAAGAGGCCAAGGGCCAGACCATTGACAATGCCAATATTGACGAATTAACGAAATTTGGGGGCCAAGACTGGAAACAAAAAACGCAAGACAGACAAAATTGGAAAAGATTGGGAGAGGCCTACGTCTTGCAGTGGATCGATCCAGGCTGATGATTTATATATATATATATATATATATATATGAATATATATATACATATGTATATGTATGTATATATTGATATATATAAATATATATGTATATATACATATATATTCATATGTATATATTTTTTCATATGTATATGTATATGTATATATATATATATCATACATATGTATATATGTATATACATCATAAAAAAAGAAAAAAATAGCATACATATATATATATATATATTTACCCAAAATTGTGCAAATCCGCGCATGCAGGCAGTGCGCGTGTACATGTTGCACACACACTCGCATGCGGAGATTTGTGTGTGCACTCACTCAGATTTCCATGATTTTGGGTAAATCATACCAAGATACAATAGTAGGAGAGTCCATCGTAGATATGAATTGTAAATTGAGAAACACCAACAAATAATTACTCCCTTGATCAGCCATACCATTATAAAGACACAGACAACTACATGATGTCAACATGGCGCAAAGTAGTTCGTCAAACACCACATCGGTGATGGTAAGGAAAAAAAAATGCATTATATATATATATATATATATATATATATATATGTGTGTGTGTGTGTGTGTGTGTGTGTATGTGTGTGTGTGTGTGTGTGTGTGTGTGTGTGTGTGTGTGTATGTGTGTGTGTGTGTGTGTGTGTATGTGTGTGTGTGTGTGTGTGTGTGTGTGTGTGTGTGTGTGTGTGTGTGTGTGTGTACATATATATATATATTTTTATATAGGGTCAGACCTATGACAAGATGGCGGGACGAAATAACGAAATTTGGGGGCCAAGACTGGAAACATAAAACGCAAGACAGACAAAGATGGAAAAGATTGGGAGAGGCCTACGTCCTTCAGTGGATTGACCCAAGCAGATGATGATGATGATGATATATTTATATACATATATGTATATGTATATGTCCATATATATATTTATCTTTATTTATATTGCATATATAACATATATATATTTATTTATGTATATGTATATATATATATTTATATACATGTGTTTACATACACACACTCGCACACGTCCACGCACACACACACACACAGATGTGTGTGTGTATATATATATATACACATATATATATATTTATATTTATATGTAATATATATATGTATATGTATTATTTACTGTATATGTAAGCATATATATATATATATATATATATATATATATATATATATATATATATATATATATGTATGTATGTATGTATATATTCCGTGAATGTAAGCATGTATATATATATATATATGTATATATATGTACATATTGATATATATTTATATATATGCATATATATGTATATGTATATTTATTGTATATATATTATATATATAAATTGTATATATATATATATATATATATATATGTATATATGTATATTGTATATATATTATATGAATCATGTATATTTATGTACATATATGTATATGTGTATATATATCTATATCTATATATATATATATATATATATATTCAGTGAAGGTAGCTACTTAACGGTGCTACTTTTTAGTAACGATTATGGTAACGCAGTAATGTTGTTGTTTTTTTTTTTTAATGAATTTGGCAAAGCCGTTACTTGTTTTCAATTTTCGGTCACTGGTCGTTACTCGTTATATATATATATATATATATATATATATATATATATATATATATATATATAGATATATGTAAATACACACACGCACACACACATATTCATATTTGTGCCATCACCGATGCGGTGTTTGGCGCAATATTTGGCGCTATCCTGACAATATATATATATGTATATATCTTTGTTTTGTGATACAGCAATATGAACATTATTTTAAATAATACTTGTCGTATTCTCTTTTACTAATAAAATGTGAAATAGAATGTTTGTTATTGTAGTAAGCTAATATTAATTCATATACTCAGCTTTAGAGTTAGAGATGCTTTTACTTCATTAATGTTTTTTTTTCTCTCACGGACAAAATTAATATTTTTACAAGAGAGCTCGCGGGCCGCCAAGAATCAGCAAGCGCCCGGACCATCAGTTCTATTCGTCTCTTCTTCCGCCTTTTTGTAAGCTCACTATATTTCGTGATCGGGTACTTGATGGGCATCTAAATAAAAGTAGGAATGGTAAATACGAAGCCACCAATGCCTGGGCATGTGAAAGAATAGTGACAGTTTTCTCAATAATCAGAAAGAATTCAATCGAATTTTTTTGTTAATGTAGGTTATATTTAGTTCTTTTGACTTGGTTCTCACCATATTCCAAGAATAGTTGAGTTGCAAGCTCCAAAATTCGCCGAAAACCTGTCGCACAACAAAGCTATTAGGATATGAAAGACAAGAAAATATCATTAAAACATGGGGATTCGGAGTTTCTCTAGGCTGAGTGTCAAAGCTGGTCGAGTAATACAGCATAAGCGAGAGCAGCATCTTTGCAGCCAACAGCCGCAGGCCCTTCAGGTCGTTTGCCAAGACTTATTAATTGTGATTCAAAAGCTGCTTATGCCAAAAATCGTGCAGGTTGAGGACAAACAAACATGAAGACAAACATGTTGATTATCGGTTTCGTGTGCATTAGACGGCACTGACTTTTGCTTTACTTTTTTCCAGATGCATAAGCTTTCAGTTACATAGTTATATTAATAATAACTAATTGCCATAGACCTACTATGAACAGACTTACTCCTCTTAAAATAAAATTTCCAACATCTATTCTAGTGATTTTATTTGCCATATTTGAGCAGTTTCTCAGATGCATGCTTTCCATTGACTATAATTTCAATAGCTTTAAATAATAATAATAATAATAACAATAATAATAATGTATTAAATACATAGATAAATAGAATGATAAAAATTGCTAGACACAGACAATGCGATGCACCTTGAGTTTTCGTGGCAAATGAACAACAGGAAATTAGTTCAACCTTCATTGTGAAAATATTGACATGGTGAATGATGATGACAGGGGAAGTAATGGAAAAAATGAGAAATAAAGTGTGGTAAGAGGAAGCAGAAGAACAGTTTGATTTTCTCATGGGGTAGGCACAAGGTATACGGCAATGGCGAAAAGAATGCTACCGAAGGAGACATCAAGATTTTTAACGATAAGGGAAAACTTTTGAAGGGGAGTACGAAAAAAAACATAACTGAAGGTGAAATATGAATATATATACCTAAAACATTTTTTTTTTTTTTTTCATTTTGCTAAGTATCAGCGTGAAGGACAGCAAATTTGGATACAAGTAAAATTAGGAATTCATTGAACAAAATATCCCAAAAACAAAATTAAACACCTTAACACATTTACACATTTCGATACACACGAGGAGAACGCTCAAAACGTTACTCGAAACATGGGCAATTGGAACAGAACGAGAAGACAAGCCACTGGGGATAAGTATCCCCCTTGCGATATTGAAACGGTTTCTGGCGGATGAAGAGGCTATCGAATGATAATAGTGCTTAGAGTAAATTGAGAAACAACACATACAAAAAACATTCATTCCAATATTGTTTCCCCTTCACTTTCAGAGAACTGAAGAGGAGTTGGGTGAGTGGTGTGGTGATCGATCACAAGTGCCGGGGTGACGATGCCAAAAACCTTGTGAACCACTTTGCTTTCCAACGTCAACGGCAACAAAGATACCATATCTGCTGTATACATACATGCGAGAATGTAAGAAAAAATAGGGTATGATCCGTAGTAACCACGGTGTTCATCTTGCTCAAAGAATTCGTCGGACAAATCGAAACAAATTTAGACTTCCAAGAAGTGCGAAGCAGCAGCATAGTTCCTCTACCAAAAGGGATTCTCGAGGCACTGAAGAAAGGATCGAACTGCTACGATCCTGTTCAGCTCCTTCAATGGAAAAGAGCTACCAGATTATTGCATTTGAGAACAAAGATAATATTTAATCCTTCTTCTTCAGGAGGGCTTACACTATTAAAAGTCTTCTCCTTTGTCTTCTTATCATTATTGTTAACATTATTGTTATCATCATTATCATTATCATTATTTTTATCGTTATCACCATTATCATTATCGTTATTATTATATTTATCATTATCATTATCATCATTATTACTATTATCGCCATTATTATTATTATTATTATTATTATTATTATCATAATTGTTGTTTCTAATGGTGTTAATATTATCACATCTTTCTTTTGGGGATTATTAGCACTGTGATTCATCATCCTATACTATTATAACCATCATTTTCGTTTTTACTGTTGTCATTATTTCAT
>NC_061857.1:18716948-18726948 GCF_019202785.1 Penaeus chinensis
GGAGTAGCAATATTAACAAGAAAAGTAATTATCATAAAGGAGATGGAAATTCAGCAAGATCCCATAGTTAAACTAAAGGCAAATGAGGAAGAAACAAATGGAGAAAATATAATGATAACCACAGTGTACATGCCACCTCATACCGTACCAAAATAACTTATTTAAGAAACGTTAAAAAGCCTGGAAGAAGTGCTACAACTTCCGGAAACTAATGCAAAAGAATTTCTTGTGACGGGGGATTTTGATAGTAAAACTGACTGGGAAAGTTTCGATCCCCGAACTCGTGGAATGCAAAATTACTCGAAGTCATGAATGAATTTTGTCTCTTCCAGAATGTAGCAGATCATACCAGGATACGAGGGCTACATAGACCGTCTATGCTTGACGTAAGATTTTCAAAGCATAAAGATGACATTAAGGGTATGGATTACTGCCCTCCTCTAGGAAAAAATGATCATGTAGTAATTAAGTTGAAATACTCCCTGCTACAGGAAAAGCTCATCGTAAGTAAGGAAAGAAAAGTACAATTATAAGAGAGGTAATTATAGAAGCCTTAAAGATTTCTTGGATGGCATAAACTGGGGAACCCCTTGAACGAAAAAAACCTTGATATGCAGTATTCCAAGTCTATAAACAAGGAGTAGAAAAAAACATGTATCAAGATTCAAAACTAAAGCAAGAAATGGCCAAACGTAGTTCAATGATAAATGCAAGAAAATGAGAGAAAACAAACAGCTCCTTTGGAGAAGGTTCAGAAGACATAGATCTCGGGCAGCGTATGAAAGGTATAAAGTAGGAAGAAATGAGTACACCCAAACCATGAGGGAAGCGAAATTAGATTTTGAAAAGGATACAAACAATAAATGTACAAACCAACCAAAGCTCTTTTTTAACTACATACATAGTGAGATTGAAAGTAGAGATCAAATTAGCGCCATCAAAGAAAATAACATCATTTATACTTAGGACCCGTTCTTTGAAATGACAAGTAACCCACCAAAGGTAATTAAAAATATCGAAAATATCACACTCGAAAAGAATGAAATAAAAGACCTGTAAGGCTTAGACAAGAACAGAGCAGAAGGACCAGATGAGATATCTAACTGGGTTCTGAGGGAATGTGCCGATGAATTGCGTACTCCGTTATTGTTAATATTCCAAAATTCAGTGAGATTAGGAAAACTATTAATGGATTGGAAACTCGCCAATGTTACACCTTTATGCAAGAACGGCGACAAACAAAACCCTCTAAACTACAGACCAGTTCCACTAACTAGTGTAATTTGCAAGCTGTTAGAAAGGATAATTAGGAAACAGTGGGCTGCAGTGCTTGAAAAATACGAGTTTCTGAGATATTACAAAAAAAGGGACGGCTGGATGGATTGTGTATACCTAGGTAAAGTGAAAGGCAAACTGCCCAAAACGATGGAAGACTTTCTTCATGAAAGACAGATGAAAACCGTAATTAGAGGGAAGCACTCTACGTGGCGGCGAGTAACTAGCAGAGTACCTCAAGGATAGGTCTTGGCGCCAAATATGTTTACTATTTTCATAAATGATTTAGGGTCAAACATAAGCCAAAGCAGTTATCTGAATATGTTTGCAGACGACGCAAAATAGCAAAAAAGAATAATAGACGATCTCTCAAGACAATGCCTCCAAAGTGAAATCGAGAACTTATTAATTTGGAGTTGTGCATGGAAATGGAATTTACCATCAATACACATATCAATAAATTTCATGTAGTCAGCTTCGGAGAAAGTAAAAATCGTCCACTATACCTACAAGTTAGGAGACGTAATATTAAACGAACCAGATAAGGAAAAAGACCTTATAATAATCATAAACAGGAACCTAAGCCCAAATGATCATATAAATGACAAGGTTCATAAAATGGTAGCGCTGATTGCCAACATGAAGAGGACATTCGTGTATGTGGACGAAGACATGGTAAAGGTCAATACAGCCATCATAAGACCTAATCTTCAGTATGGTGCAGTGGTATGGAGTCCACATTTAAAAAAGGATATAGATAAACAAGAAAGCCCTGCTGTAAGGGATATGAGCTACGAAGAAAGACTACAGAAAATAGGTCCTACTACTTTGGAAGAAAGAAGAAAAAGAGTTGACATGATAATGATGTTCAACTATATTACAAGATGACATCATAATTTTGAACACAAGAAGGACAAGAGGACTCAGAAAAAAGTTGAAAGTAAAAAGAGGCGAGATGTCAAGAAGTTGTTTCCCAAACAGAACTATTGGAACAGGGAACAATCTTCCAAATAACGATGTGTGTGCCATATATATGCATCAATTTAAAAAGTTATATGATAATTTAAATAAAGCAGACCATCTGAGCTTAGCTCTTCTCCCGTATTGAAACAGCTAGATAAGAACACAGACACGCACTTTATATATATATATATATATATATATATATATATATATATATATATATATTGTGTATGTATATATACGCACATATATATATATATATATATATATATACATATGCGTATAAATACATACGCACACAAATATCTATCTATCTATCTATCTATATACATATATATTGTGTGTGAGTATGTATATACACGCATATGTGTGTGTATGTGTATGCGTATGTATATCCACACACAACATATATACATATATATATATAAAATAATAATATATGTATATATGTATATATACATATGTACACACACACACACATATGTACATATGCACACACACACACACACACACACACACACACACACACACACACACACACATATATATATATACAAGTATATGTATATATATATACATATACACATATATATCTATATATGTATAATAATATATGTATGTATGTATATATATGTATATATATGTATGTATGTGTACACACACACACACATATATATGTATACACACACACATATATATATTTATATAAATATATATATGTATGTATAGATGTGTATATATATGTGTATAGATGCATATATGTATATGTATTTATATATACTGTGTGCATATATATGTTTATATATACATATATACAGACACACACGTACATATACATAAATACATACACACACGTACATATACATATATACATTATGTATGTATATATATAGGTATATATGGATGTGTATATATACATATTATATATATATGTATATATACAGGTATATATGTATGTATATATACATATTTTATATATATGTATGTATATATACATATTTTATATATATATGTATATATGTATATATACATACATATAGGTATATATGTATGTGTATATGTATACATATATATATATATATGTCTGTGTATATATATACATATACATACACACAGTATATATAAATACATATACATATATGCATCTATACACATACATATACACATCTATACATACATACATATATATATGTGTGTGTGTGTGTGTATACATACATATATATATTTGCATGTGTGTGTGTGTATGTGTGTGTGTGTGTACATACATACATACATACATACATACATATATCATTATTACAAGTATATGTATATATACATATACTTGTATATGTATGCGTGTGTGTGTGTGTCTGTGTACATATGTACATATATGTGTGTGTGCATATGTATATATACAT
Organism: Penaeus chinensis; assembly: GCF_019202785.1. Classification (NCBI taxonomy): domain Eukaryota; kingdom Metazoa; phylum Arthropoda; class Malacostraca; order Decapoda; family Penaeidae; genus Penaeus; species Penaeus chinensis. The sequence continues at coordinate 18,720,587 of NC_061857.1, forward strand.
ACATACATATATTATTATTTTATATATATGAGTGTGTGCATATATGTTGTGTGTGTGTATACATACACACACAATATATATATATATATATATATATATATATATATATGCATATATATATATGCATATATATATATGCATATATATATATATATATATATATATATATATATGCATATATATATATGCATATATATATGCATATATATATATGTGTGTGTGTGTGTGTGTGTGTGTGTGTGTGTGTGTGTGTGTGTGTGTGTGTGTGTGTGTGTGTGTGTGTGTGTGTGTGTGCACGTATATGTTAAGATTTGAAATATATTTGCATCGCAGCCTTAAAGGCTTACTGAAAGCGGCTCCACAGGTGAAGCCTCGACGAGACCTGCAAATGGCCTCCGTGTATTTACTTCCTGCTTTTTCTTTGATCGTCCAGCTTATCGGCTGCTTGTTTATTTTTTCTTTTCTTTTCAGAATGATTGCGATGGTGACGCTGTTATTGGTTTCATTACTTACCCATATATTTATGATCGCTGAGGTGAAGAAGTATGGGTTTTCACTCATCAGTAATATTTATTTTTAAGGAATATCGGACGACGTTTGCATTCGACAAAAAAAGCATTTCGTTTAATAAGACATTAAAGGCAGATCCACAGAGGCAGCGTGCACAAACTCGCAGTAAACAGGAATTCGAATAATGTGATGCAATACTGAACTATCGTTTGTCAAAAGTTAACATTTATTCTAATCATATGATTGGAATAAATGTTAGCTAATACGGTAAAGTCGTAATAGCTTATTTGTGGTTTATATGAAACAATTTGTGTCAGAAGTTGAAAGCTAAATTTGATGCAAGTTAATCAACAAGCAGTACGACTTTTCCACTCGCCCTGATGCTCACCCTGAAGACATTTTACCATTGCCAGACGTATAATTACACTCGAGTTCTCTAGTCGCTCTTGGACGCAAAAAAAATGACACCTGTTAATATTGAAATATATAACTGACATCTGAACTCTTCTACCATAACAATTCAATCTTCAGGTCACAGAAACGCACGCAAATATTTTTGCCTGCTTTGTCATGCCTGGAAACTGCGCGGTCAGCCAGTGCTTGCGTTGACCACCCACAACACCAACATTACAGTTGTCCGGACTCTTCAACATTTACGTTTCACTGTATTCCTAATAATAAATCTCATTCTTGAGATATGATGCAATGTATGTTACTGTATTTTTCTTCAATTGGGAGAGTGTGTATTTACGGACTGGCTGTGGGTGATAATGCAAAAAATAATTCCGTGTGTTCAGTGTTGTCAAATCTCAGGTGTGGAATGCAAGCAGATCTGAACACATATTTTTTTTTTGTGTATATGCCCTGTATAATATATGCGCGCCCGCGCGCACGCACGCACACACACACATGTATAGACGTACGTATGCACGTATACTTGTATAGATAGAACGGTCGGTGTCTGAATCTATCTGTCTCTCTTATTCTCGTTTTATCCGTATCCCTCTTCCTCTCTGTTTCAGTGCCAGAGCGCAGGATGTACTCTCTCAAGGTACCGGGTTCGCGCCCGGGTAGCCCCTTCCAGTCGACTGGCATCAGCGTGTGGTCAGAGTCGGGGTGTAAAGGCCGCCCAGTCGCATAATCCCGCGCCCTAGTATGCAGGTTCATGCAATGGCTGTTCAGAAATATGAAGTATCAGTAATATGATGACAAAACACACACATTCACACACACACACAAATATCTATACCTGCTTCAGGACGGCTCCCAAGTCTTTCTGCTGCTGGATAGTGGACATTCACACGCCGCGGAGTCTGGCTTTCATACAGTGGCGACATGGAATGCCAAAACAATATATCGGAAAGGAAACGGCTGCAACTTGACATACTGGGAATATCAGAAATAGACTGGACAGAACAGGATCTGTCAACAAAACCAAGCCCGGTAGAAACAAACCTGAACACGGCGATGACGTCATACTGAATCAAGAAACATCAGTGTTAATCTTTTGTCGTAATCATACATTTTGGTCAAAGTAAAAACTCAATCATCGTACGGGTTTGACTGCTAAAAACATAGACAAACGAATATGGAATGGAAACCTGTTTATAACTACATGAAGTCATAGTAATGGGTGACCTGAATGCAGAAGTTGAAAAAGAAACTGACCCTCCGGTTACTGGCCGCCATTGGCTTGGAGATGGGAATTACAAGGAATGAAGCTGGTGAACATGGCTTCATGCAAATGACATAATGGCCACCAACACATGGTCTGAGAACCATCCATGGAGATTGTACACCTGGAAATCGTCATTTGATCGAGCAAGATACCAAACTGATTTTATCCTAGCACCCAAACTTTTCAGAACAGTTCTGAACTCTTAAGACATTTCTCGGAGCTGACTGCAACACTGCTCAGAGTCTACTGGTTGCAAAATTTGAATAGATCTGGACATCTGAACCCAAATGCACGCAAAGGGTGACAATACCACTTACAGACGAATTGGAACGTAAACAAATTAAAAATATAACCAAGGCAATACAGAACTCATGATACTCTAATTGACGTCCAATCCAATGCCTCAATCTCATTAAGGAAATCTCTCTAGGAGCAGAAAAGCGAGCTGAACAATCGTTGCATTCAAGGTTTCTGGAAACATTCTGAGTTAAGCTCTACCGCCAAGAAATTGTTCCTTTTTGGAAAAGTGGGTTCAAAATAGTCCCTTGGTCTTTACAAAATGAAAATAAGTCTTTTGCATGGGATGCAGAAGTCAAAACGTACAGAAACGACTAATAGTCTGAAAGTGAGTTTACAGTAGGCCACCCAATGGATCGTTCACTCACAGCGTTCGTTTGGAGAAAGCGCACCGTGCGTTGAGCGTCAAAATCAACTGAACGGTCGACCTGACAAAACGTTTCGCGAGGCGTTGCTGGCGAGCAGGGCGAGGGCGGAAGGTAGTTCGCTTCGCCTCGCGGCCCGTTTGTAAACAACCGCCAGCCAATTAGAGCCTCAAAAGTAAATCTGTCTGAACTGCAACACATGTTTCTTTTTGCCTTTCTATTTTTGTTGATCATTAATCTGTGTGATAATAATGTCTTGTACACTGGTTTCGAGCCCTTATTACAGTCTCAGTCAGAAAAACAATTCAACTCTCGCGACAAGTCTTTGGCAAGGGCAGTTTGTTTATGATAATCGGCTGATTGGTGCATTGCGCAGCTTATTCACCTTAAGCGGTTTGGGCCAGGGCGAAGCGCACGGTGCAGAAAAGCTCAAGTGAACGCAGGGACTGTAATACTCGAGTCTGACTGCATATTAGTTAAGATTGTTGTCGATTTCTTGATAGCTGTGGTGAAATCCACGGATAGTTCGAACATTATTCCTTCTGTGTGTTTTAATACCTTTTAAGCTTTCACAAGAGGCTATTATTTTTATCTTATTTCTGAACCTCTTGTACCTTGACAATGTCTTAATTAACATATGGTAGCGAGCGTTATGCAAGGCACTGATTTTTCTTTTCAAACTCTTCTTAGACATAAAACCAAGTATGTATATTACTAAAAACACTTACTAACACATGTACACATATAATCCGGCCCAAAAATATACCGACAGCCAATACTTATCTCACAACACGGCAGCTCTCAAGGCTGGTCCCGTCCTCTCTGTCTAGAGGGCTCGCTATGCTCCTTAGGTCACCACCTTGGCGGGACCCAAGACATGCAAATTATTGTGTACTAGTTCGGTAGTTTAGTGTAAACACAAGCGGGCTAGTCCCGCTGTTTAGATATTTCTTGCGTAAACATAAGATTTTACTTTTATTTACTTAATAAAACGGTAGCTTTTATTTATTGGTGTATTTTAATCAAAACGTTATCGGTGCGTCCGTCAGATCTGCTACATGGGTTAGTCCCGCGGGATCACCGGGTCATGCCCCAGGCTATTGTTCGTTGAGAGTTCAAGGCTTATGTTGCTGTATATCTGAACAAGCAAGCACTTTTCTCAGTTCTGTTTCCTCGAGTGATTTGTTGGTGTGCTTTACTCTTTACCAATGAAGAGTAAGTCATATGCCCAAGCTAGCATTGCTACTGATAGTACTGATGCATTTATAATACATAAGTAGAGCAATATCCTTGTATTAGGGTCAGAGTCTCTGAACGGGACTATGTGACTAGAGTATTCAGGATCCGAGTGTGTGTGTATATATATGAAATGTATATATATATATATATATATATATATATATATATATGTATGTATATGTATATATATTATGTATGTATGCATGTATGCATTTATATATATGTATATATATTGTGTGTATATATACATATATATATACATATATATATATATATATATATATATATTCACACACACTCGAGTTATCAGTTTCATAAGTGGTGGATATTAGTATACAGATCTAATATAAATCCTTCATGTATCTTTTGTGTAGCACAACCAAGTTTTCGTTTTTTGTAGAACAAGACATTCGTGGAATACACACCCATAGTGCCTCTGTTCTTCGATTAACTTAGGGAATGTACCATAGTTATACCGTCACCGTAACGTACAAGCTTGAAAGTCGTTGTTTTGGAGGAGTGACCGAGGCAAACCCCCCAGGAGCTAAGGCAGTGAGCAAGTAGCAGTAGCATTTTTACTAATTATGTATTGATTAACTTTACTTTAATAACACACACACACACCTATATATATGCATATATATACATGTACATATATATACATATATATATATATATATATATATATATATATATATATATATATATATATGTTTGTGTGTGTGTGTCTGTCTGTGTGTGTATATGTATATATATATACACACATATATGTATATATATATGTGTGCGTGTGTGTATATATATACATACATACATACACTTAAACATACATATGTACATATATGTATATGTATATGTCTGTGTGTTTGTATGTATGTATGTATGTACACACATATATTTATGTATATATGTTGACACATACGCATACACATGCATGCATATATATATATATATATATATATATATATATATATATATGTGTGTGTGTGTATGTATATATATATATATGCATATACATATGTGTATGTGTGTGTACACACGCAATATATATATATATATATATATATATATATATATATATATACATACACACACACACATATATATACATATATATGTATGTGTGTATATATATCTATGTATGTATATATATACATATATATGACTGCCCGAGTGCTTTAACCAGTGGTTAGAGCACTGGACTCCGACCCTCATGGTCCCGAGTTCAATTCCCCGTCACGGTGGTCGTAAAAAATGTCCGCGCTCTGACTGCAGTCTCGAGCCCGACATATCGCCTTGAGTAGTCAAAACGTAAGTGTCATAGGGGAAGTCACTATCGTGGCATAGGTGCTAGCGCGTCGAACTGCGGTTGATTAGGAAGGGCATCCAATCAGGCAAGGGTGGCACTGCCAAATAATATCTTAATAATGAACTGATATAGGCCTATGTCCTGCAGTGAAGTAAATGCTGAAAAAAAACTGCCGCGATGGTCCCAGTCGATAGAGCACTGGAGTCCGAAGTGGTCGCGAGTTCAATTCCCCCCCACAACCGTTGTAAGAAAGGACTGCGGTCGAGCCTGATCTCACGGCGAGAAAACGACATATCGCCTCGAGAAGTCGGGCGCGGGTGTCGCCGAACCGCGGTTGATTAGGAAGGTCATCCAATTAGGTAAGGTTGGTACTACCAAATGACCTTTCAATGATTGGGAGAGGCCTAGATCCTCCAGTGGAATAAACAGCTGTTGAACAAACAAACAAAAAACATGCATGTATATGTATATATATGTACATAAGTATATATATATATTTATGTGTGATTATATATATATATACAAATGTATATATACCATGTTTATATGTGTAAATATATATATGTATATATATATATATATATCTACCTACCTATCTATCCAACTGTCTTGCAAGCTGTCTATCTATATTTTTATCTATCTATTTATCAATTTAATATATGTATGTGTGTACGTATATGAGTATAGACATATATGTTATGTATTCAAATATAAAGGTATAGAAATATATATGTAATATGTATGCATGCATATGTGTATATATGTATACACATACATATGTGTTTGTGTGTATGTGTATATGTATATATATTATATATACATACACATACACTTACATTTATACACACATATATGCATATACACATATATACACATTATGCGTTTGTATGTGTGTGTGCCTATATATATACATACATATACACACATATATGTATACATACATATACATATGTATAAATATATA
>NC_061857.1:18729448-18739448 GCF_019202785.1 Penaeus chinensis
GAAGGGTTGAGGACAAAGGGTGATTAGATCAAATGAAGGGTATTATGCGTCTGAGGAAAGAGAATAAGTTGTCAAGTGAAATGGCAGGGGACTCTGTGAGGATGTCCGACAGCTTGGAGGGTTGGGGAAGAGAAGGCAAGTAGAGAGAGGCAAGGGTGCGGGCTTCAGTAAAGCTCTACATAAGGTATGAATGCATGAGCAGGTGTGACCTATTCGTAAACAAGTAAGGGGGTGATGTTCAGTTATCGTGAAAAGAAGTGTTGCGACCTTGCTATTCGTTCACATCCTCTGATCCCCAGTACCTGGTTGGAGAGGTCGATTGCCTGTCTTTGCTTCTCTAAACTGGGCTACCTTCATCATGTTCTCCACGTTGTGATGTCCAGGGCACAGCATGCCGTCTACCGCGACTCAGACACTTCTCACTTGTCAATTTTCAATCTGCCCAACATTGAGATCTAATCTCTCTGTCGCCCCTTCACCCTCTCGACTACGGACTTATCTTTCGCTAGGTGAAAATTATCCACCGCAACTTTGTCACACTAACCCTCCTTTTACCTCGGAAGTGGGCACTTTTGCTTTTCCCTGTGCCACTTGTGACAGGCAGTATTTTGTAGAGACAGGTGTTAGTCTCTCTTACACACACACACACACACACACACACACACACACACACACACACATATATATATATATATATATTATACATATATGGGTGGATGTGTCATCCTCAGAGTGATGTGAAGTGATGGTGTGATAGCCTAGATAGTGTTGAGTGCTTTGCAAACCTTCTCGCTTGCAGCTGCCACCGCTGGCTATCCTGGTGCGAAAATGGAGCAGCTATACATACGAGTAAGTCTCCCCTGCCAGCTCATAGCCTCTCCATCATCAAGATGTCTGCAGTGCCTCTTCATGCCACTCATGGAAACTAGGTACCTTGCTGACCTAGGCTGAACTGCAGAGTCATGGCCCACCGGCATACAGACACTAGGGTGTTTCAATTATTGTCGATTATCTAATATTTGCTCGAATCCCGGGGGCAAGTTAAGAAATAGGCGCCTATGAATTTTCTGAGTTTGGAAATGTATTTTATATTAAAATCAAAGAATATCTCGCATTCTCTGTTTTCAATTGAAAGTTTTGATAAAATTATGATTTAGACACCGCTTCGAACGCCAAATAACACCTCGTTCTCTGTTGTCGGTATAAGTATTTTATTTTTAAAATACCTCAATATTATACTTTTCTTTAATATTTTTGCATAAAAATTATTTCTATTTAAATTAATATTATATAAAGTTCTTTAATTACCATAAGACTAATTTTTAAATTAGTAGGCTTGACTTCTCTTTACTTTGTGTTCTCTCCCACCGAATCGGGCTTGGGTCGCCGAGAGCATGCTTTGGCTCTCGGACTTCTCACTTCGCTTTAATGATTTGAAGTAACATATTCTATTTAACAAGAGGCTATAAAAGGAAAGGATTCTAGTAATTATTTTATTTGAAACATTACATATTGCATACAATATAATTTTCATTCTACTCCTTTGTTTACATTGCCATATCTCCGACTGCGCCGTTCTCTAGTTTCTGTTACAACAACAATTCTGTTTATGTGTTCACATTTTTTCATGTCTCCAATTTTCACAGTTTTGATTATGGCCAGGTATTAATGAAGTTTTGGGTTTCCACATATCGATTTCATGCATATCATAGGCCAAGTATGCAAACTTCATATCTGTGGTCAGATGACGGAAAAAGGGCGAACAAAACACTCTCTCACAAAACACTTGTTGGGAAATGAAATCTTTCACACTCAGATTACACTCAGAAATTGTGCTTCTCCTTATTTTTGAATAGGGCTGGTGTGTATGGCCATTTTTCACGAATTCCTCTTTTCAAGAGCTTTGCAACTTCATCGACGTAATCATGATCAACAGCCAAGAGAAGTGTACCATCTGCATTATACAGATGTCTGTTGATGGACGAGAAGTAGCTGCTAGGAAAGCCAAATTCACAGCCAATCCTGGCATACCTCCTTGAAGTTTCAATAGCAGTTCTGAAAAAGGTCATTCCATTGCTGTTCACAGCAGAACGCCAGCACATGAAATGAACTTTTGCAAAATCAAAAATACTTCTGATTGTTCTTGGATTTTTTTTCCGTGTTTTCAGACACTTTATGGTGTTGTTCTTTATTCCAATCTTGGATTTATTGGGCAAATCACCATCACAAACTCCTTCCAGCTTGGTCAATATGGTGTCAATGGTCAGGCAGATGTGTAGGAGGGAACAAAAAAAATCCCAGCCACCTGACACCAACTGGCACAAATCTCCTGGCGACTTCTTCTCTAGTGAAAGAAACTTTTGATATTAATCTACAGTATTGCTTCTGAATGTCAGTTGTATGTTGCATAATATCATCAACATCAGTAACAGGTTGAAAATCTGCAGGCCAGCTATAGCTGTTTGGGGAATCCACCCAAAAATCATTGACGTCATCAAGTGCTCTCATATTAAAACATATTGTCTTAAGTGATGTGACACTTGCTGAGGCTTCCATTTCGCAATCTCGGGCTTCGAATACTTCTAGATTCAGACTATTTAGCGCTTCTTTTGCTATACACTCTTGCGAGTGTATGCGGCACATGACTATGAGTGGGGCTGAGTTTGTGATGTTTTGATACCACAAACAGGCGCCTCCCTTCCTTCCTGTTCCTGAATTGACGCTAGTAGTGTCGGAGACAAGAGCGATGACATCTTTGTGACTGACGGGAAGTGCTGCTAGTCGATCACCAAGTTCTTTCCCTGAAACGAAATACAGAGGCATAAATTTATCAGAATCTCCATTAAAGACAAATAGATTTCGATAATTACCTGTTGCGTGGCTTTTAAACTCTAGTATTTCCAGTGGCATTGTCTTCACTGAATCATCTGAAGACAATGATGAGATGAGAACAGCTTCCTTCGTATCTTTTCCATCAAACTGAAGAACTAAAGTTTTACTCTCCTCATTTACCTGATCTAAATGTGTATCTCGCATGTTAACTGTCACCGATTTCATGTATCGGTGAATTGTTGTGTCAGAGGGGATTTGACTCAGTGGGATGCCTGTTGTCCTAGCATAAGCAGCAAAGATCTCTTGAACGGCTTCACACGAGACATTGTACCTAATTGCCGTTTTAGCCACTTCTGACCAGTCATATTTTTTGCATTTCACTCGTGGTGTTCTCATGTATTCCACAGTTTCCTCAGGAGTAGTGCCTGCAGTTGTAAGTTCGAATTCCAGGTCGTCATAGCTCAACTCTAAATTTTCAAAAGACATTTATGCAATATCTTCATTGTTGCATATAAATGGGACTTCTGCATTGTTGGTCTGCTTCCGTTTCAGTCTGTTAAATTCCCGTCTTTGCGTCTGATAATCAACACTTCCGAGTGATCCATTGCTTCCTTGTACTTTTGCATCATACCAATCTATATCTTCCTTGAGGATTTCTCGGGGTTGTTTCTTTGCCTTGAATGACACAGTCACAGTTTTCGAGAATTTTGTCTTCAGTGTTATATATTTGATGGAGTCGTAGTACTCTTTCTTTATTTTCTTTATTTTTTCTTTCATATACCAAGGTGATATTGTCTTAATGCCGAATTTGCTATACAGCACAGCAATTTCCGCCTGCAACTTGGATAAAATCTGAGATTCCGTAATAGCCAAATTATTGCATGGCAAGCTATATTTTGAGCATCCTTTTAGTTTCTGGTTACCATGTCCTTTTAAGGCACAGTATCGAGCAAGAATGTCACTCTTCGTCAGTGGTCTAGGTGGCAAAACATCAATGGTACCAAACTCTTTCAGTATAGTGACTGGGAATCTTTACGGAAGTCCCCAGGAATCATTCGCAATGACCTAAGTTACCCTATGTTCGATTCTGCCATAATGTCGGATGAACCAAAATGCCCTTCCGTGGGTCATGCGGGTCACAGCCAGGCCGGTTGAGGCCGCCGCAACTCATCCCAGCGCCGGAAATGGTATTATACGTTAATCAAAAATTGCGAATAGTAGATATTTTTTTATTTGTCTAATATTTTGCATGTCGTCATTTAAGCATAGTAGGCGCCTGTTTAGCAACTTGCTGAATGATTCTGAAAAAGTCGGATTTATTGAAACACCCTAACGGACACGCCCTGGTTTTGTACTAACTCCTGCCCCCTTGACCCCTGGGATTGATGAGTGACTGTTGGGAAATAGGCCTTACCAGTCTGCCTCCCCAAGAAAACCTAATGACAATTAATCATATATGAGATGGTACTGGAAGGATGGCAAACATACCTCTCACACAGTGAGTAAGACAGGCTGTGGGTTCCACTGGGTTGGTGACCACTGGACTGAGTCTGGGAACTAGGGTTAGCCGTCTCGTCTGCGTCCTGGCGGCTGTCAGCCTGGCATGAGGCTTGTGGGGCAAAGCTCATGGGATCCCCACAGGTGGAATATGGGACCTGTAGTCAGCCAGTCCTCGCTATATGAGGCAACATCAGTGGAGATGGCAGAGATGGCGTCCATCTGCCCAAGGTTAAACTTCAGGAGGGCTTTCAGGGTGGGGGCTTGGAACATCTGCTCTTTGCGACAGGACTATCGAGGGAACTTAAGCAGCTGAGAGTTGAGGTAGCTGCTCTCTCGGAAGTGAGAAGACCTGGTAGCGGAATGATCAGTATGGGTGGCTACTGCTATTATTGATTGGGCTGCAGCGATGGTCACCATCTCCAGGGAATAGCCATAGCCATCTTCAGCAGATTTTAACCCTCGATAGTAGAGGTCACTCCCGTCGATGAGCATATAACTTACATCTGTGACAGCTGTCCTAGGTCAGATATTTGCATTGTTCCAGGTGACTTCAATGGGGTATCTGGCTGCAATCAAGTTGGCTATGAGATGTCTGTTGGTCCTCATGGCTCAGGAACTGGCAGCGAGAATAGCTTCCTTTTCTAGGACTTTGCTAGGACCCAGAAATTGAGGATATCTGGCTCTTGGTACCAGCACTCTGACCTGTAGCATTGGACTTTGTACAGCGACGCAGGTAATGTGACCAAGGAGATCGACCTTGATAGCACTCGCTGGAGGATTCTCTAGAACTACAGGGTATGTCATAGTAGCTTAGTTCTGTGGAGCTGATCATAGATTAGATGTGTCTACCCTCCAAGTCCACTTCACAACTCCCCGTCGTTCCATTAATCACCCTAGGGTGTTTCATGTGGACAGATTGAGGGAGGGGGAGTGTGCCCAGGGGTTTGCTGAAGTTATCTCTGGTTGTTTCACTGCACTTGCAGACCTGACGGACCCTGTTCTAGTTTAGAACACCTTCAAGCATAAGACGTTTGATGCAGCTCAAGTATCAATTGGTGAACGCCCAAGAGCCAGACAGAATTTCATCTCGCAGGAGACGCTGGAAGCCACAGATGCCTGTCGTGCGGCGCATCTGTCAGGGGACCATGACATGCATCATTCCTTGTTGTCCAGTACTAGATCACTGCTGAGAAGGGACAAGGAACAGTTTATCAGGAATCTTGCAGAGGAGGTCGAAGGCTATTTCATAGTAAATGACGTTTGTCCTACCTACCAAGTGCTGAGAAAGCTGAACTCCAAACCTCACAGAAGACAGTCTGCTCAGCAAGTGGCCAGATAATCTCATATCCTTGGGGTGCAGGAGCATTGGGCTGAGTATTTTGAACAGTTTTATCAGTTTGATCCACCACCAATTAACTTGGATGCGGGCAGTGTCGAGATTCCTTTGCCGGACTCACCCATCAGCAAGGATCCACCATCCTTGACTGAAGTCACGTGGGCGATCTCCAGGATGAAGAGTGGTAAAGCAGCAGGTATCTGTGGCATCCCAAATGAACTGTCATCTGGCAGGTTGGTACCATGCTCCCTGACCTGCTGAGGGGTGTGGTCATCCCTCTCTGAAAGGGAAAGGGGACTGATGGGATTGCAGTAATCAACGAGGCATTACACTGCTCATTATTCTGGAACAAGGTTCTCACTCACATCCTTCTGAGACGATCAGAAACCCCCTGCTGAGGCACCAGAGGCCGGAGCAATCTGAATTTACTCCTGGTAAGTCCACAATAGACCATATCCTGCGTGGGCTGCTTGCAGCTTACATCGATCTCAAGAAGGTGCTCAATACGGTGCATCTGTTCGAGTCAACCCTGAGGGGAGGAGTGCTATGGGACGACCTAGGAATGCGTGGATTGGACAGATCGATCATTCCTGTCGTGAAGAGTTATAGATGGGCCGAGCCCCTGCCTGGCGGTTCGCCATGAGGGACCCTCGTAGGTGGAAAAGAAGGATGGATGTGGCTATACGGCCCCGCCGGCGTTAGCCCTCCAATGATGATGTTGATGATTGATATATTTATATCTATATATATATATCATATATATGTGTGTATGACATTTATATATCATATATGTATGTATCATATATATATATGTATGTATGTTTGTATATAGAATATATATATGTATATATGTAGTATATATATGTATATATGTAGTATATATATATATATATAACAAATATATACATATATGTATATATATGTAATATATATGTATAATATACTAATATACTAATATAGGATAATATTCATAATATATATATGTATGATATACATATGCATATATGTATATATATACATATATACATATATTTATGTATATATGTAATATATATATATGTTTATATGTAATATATATATATATGTACAATATACTAATATATGATAATATATATAATATACATATATATGGGTGTATATATGTATGTATATATATATGTATATATATGTATGTATATATATGAATGTATAAATTTATATGTATATATGTGTATGTATATATACATACATATGTGTGTGTGTATTTGTATATGTTTATATGTATATATATACATATACACATATATATGTGTGTATATATAGGTATGTGTGTATATATATATATATACACACACACACACACACATACACACACACACAGAAGCAAGCACACACACACAAAGCGACAAGACGAACTGGAACCATCACGTAGTCTCGGTCATCGAATCTGTATATGCTGCGTCGTTTGCGGTCCCTCGGCACACCAGCTTCCGAACTCTGCAACTTCTACAGGAGCTTCAACATTCCTAAATTCCTGTGTGCATCTCCCGCATGGTCTTCAAGCTTGACCGTCACCCAGTAGGGAGCAATAGAGCGACTGTAGCGGCGTGCCACTTGAATCATCTTAGGCCCAAGTTTCACCACCTACAGCGAAGCATCACATCTCTCTAACTCTTCATGATCAGCCTTTCAAATCGGTCGGCAACAGACTGCTGAACAGTCCTGGCCAGTCAATGCCGACTATAGCATTATTGTCTCTCCCCAGTCCTGCATAGGTCAATGCCTCCCTCGGCTCGTTACAAAAACGGACTCATCCCAATGACTGTCAAACTCTTAATGAGCATTAATTATATATTTAAATAATTTTTATTACTTGAATTGTGTTAGTAATGTTTGCCCCTGTTCCCTTAACCAAATCACTACAGATTTATGTACAATCCCCTATAGATATTTCTGAATTTTGTTACATACAGATGGCTCCACATGTGCTCAGCCACCAAAAAGTCTATCAGTAGACCCTAGTGACCGATCCTTATTTCCCTATTCCTTGAAATTGCGGGAAAATGTGTTTGTCTTTCTAATACTATTTATATTTTTACTATTGCGAAATTTTGAGGAGCGAACACCTTGTCATTAACGCAGTAGCAACAAATACTAAGTCTTGTGCCACAGGAGCTACCCTGGAGCCCCGGGGCCTCTCGTCTCACTTGACATTGTTGCTTCTGAGTTTCTAAAGAAATTTGAAATAAAGTAAAACCTGTTATTACAGATCCTTTTGCATTTTTAGTGCTTTGCCTGCACCTTCAGTGCTATTGCTTTTGCAGGTGATACGAAGCTACGGTAGGCGTAGTCAGCACCCCACCTCAGACCCGCAGCTCTCTTCTACACTAGGGTAGCCCTTGTGGGCTTTGACCCCTGGGTAGGGAGGCCGAATAGTCTGGGGCGTCCTTTGGGTGCACTTTTTCTTTTGTTCTGAATTCTTTTCCCCGTATTCGCTTGGGGGTTGGGCATTGAATTACCGTCCTTCGCCTAGACAAGCTCGGCAGTAAGGAAGTGTCCTACACATAACTCGATCCCTCTTTGGTACTGGAGAACGCAACCAGGCTTCCACTCGGAGGGGGGGGGGGGGGTTATAGGACGGAAAACTGCCTTACTCTCTTAGCTATTGGAGTTAGGTTGATACCAAAAGTTATGAGTTTTTGATCCCTACAGGACTACAGCTTCGAGCCTGGTCCAATACCCAGGATGAATGATACCCCGACTCATGACCACTCTCAGACCAATTCGACTATGAACAACGGAACCCCTACTAATGACAAACCGAGAAGACCTCTTTTCAAAATCTCCACCGAGAATGCAAGCTTCGCGAATGTAAAATGCGTGAATGAAAATCAATCGCTTTTGAACGTGAACCTCTTTATCATTAAAAAGGTCCTTGATGATCAAGTGGACGGCGATTTTGATTTTGTCAAAACAATGCGAGATGAAAGCCTCCTTGTTAAAGTACAATATAACTCCCAGATTAAGGATTTACTTAAACCGACGGAAATTCATGATCTCCGAGTTAAAGTAACTATTCCTATTGGCCCAAATACCTGTAAGGGAGTAATCTTTCACAGGGGTTTGAGGACGATAGAAAATTTTCGAGAGCATGAAGGACTAAGATGTAGTGGACGTTCATTGTATGACCAAGAAGGATGGGAATGTGCGAACGAAAACTGGATTGTGTTTTTTTTTACCTTTGCTTTGAATAAAATCCCTGATGTGAACGTGTCCAAGTAAGACCTTTCATCCAAAAGCCAATGCATTGTAATGTCATTTCATGTAAAAAATTCGGACACACCTCATTAAGATCGTTGTGCCAACGCAATAGGGCCTACAGGCTTTTCAAAAATAACATCAATAACAAGAACTTTTGCAATTACAAACAAGCAAGAGCTAGAGCTCGTAGAATAATAAGACAAGCAAGAACAGACTCCTGGCGGAGCTTCGCCTCTACAATAAACTGCAATACAAAAATATCAGAGGTTTGGTCCACTGTCAATAAAATAAATAAGAAAAACACATCTTTCAAAATTAAAACATCATTCACGAGGGTAATAATTTAGATTCATCAAGAGACATAGCTAATGCACTCGCCAGTCAGTTCTCTCATACAAGCAGCTCAGAAAATTGACCATCAAGGAAGCGGCTGAACTGCAACCTATTCACTTTGCCACAGGAGATGACTTTGATTACAATACAGATCTTACAATGGATGAACTTGTCCGAGCCCTAGAAGCCTGTAAAGGAACATCCCCAGGCCCTGATGAGGTTCGATATGAGATGATAAAGCATCTTAATCATGATGCCATGATTAAGTTGCTAGAAGTGTACAATGAAATTTGAAAAGGCCACACTTTTCCAAACTCATGACACTTCGCCCACATCATTCCCGTATTGAAAGGAGGGGGTAATCCCAGATCTGCCATCTCCTACCGCACAATTGCATTGACAAGTTGCTTATGCAAGGTCATGTAATTTGCTAGTTGACGAGCAGTGCAGCTTCCAAAAGGGACGCCAAACTCTTGATCAACCACTAAAACTGGACAGTCAAATTAAAGAGGCAATTTAAAAAAAAAAAAAAAAAAAAAAAATTGATTTCAGTATTTTTAGATGTAGAAAAAGCCTACGACATGACATGGCGATATGGCCTACTCAGAAAACTTATGATTTTGGATTACGTGGAAACTTGCCTTGTTTTATTCAAAATTTCATTTCTGACAGACCTTTTGCTGTCAACTTGTTTTCTGACAATGTCACTTTTTCGGACATTTTTGTCCAGGCAAACAGGTTCCCACAAGGAAGTGTCTT
>NC_061857.1:18744448-18749448 GCF_019202785.1 Penaeus chinensis
GTTTATTGATCTGGCGCGAAACAGTTGAGATAGATGTAGAAGATGTAATTAAGGAAACATAATTTCGCCAGCTTTTTGTTTTACTGTTCCGGATTGTACGACGAAGACAAGCGGAGGTTCTTTTAAAGGAGATAAACTCTGATAGTTGATTAGGGGTGCCTCGTTTGTAGCGGTAACTGTTCCAGGATGCATGTGATAAGCGAAGCGCTTTAGTGCAATCGGAATTCCACCATGGAACACATTTGGAGGTATAAGGTCTTGAGGTTCGAGGAATATCTGTATATACAGCTCTTAGGACTGTAGTTGTGAAACATTGTATCATATCTGAAATGGACGAGAAGGAGGATGAAGGGGTAGGAATAGCAGAGAGTGAAGTGAAAGTATGCCAGTCGGTTCTATCAAAGTACCAGCGTGGGGAGTTAGGAAGTGGTACATATGAAAAGTTAAATTTGATTCCATTTGTTACAATGGATATTCTTGGTGTGACATATTGCCTGTTTTATTTTGCTTCTAAGTTATCCCCTGTGTGCAAGGAATGGCCGGGGTTACCATCCACTGGCAGCGAGGGATTTGAATGCAGGTCAGCAAGTATACTGTGTACATAATTACATATAAGCTATGGCTCCCACGTGACCCGGGCTGCCACGTGGCGTGCCCACACAGGCCGCACCCACGCAGATCCAGAGGGCGTCCCCACGCCACTCCCGGGTATTTAAGGCCAAGGATGACCCAGGTCACAGAGAGTTCCTGCCCAACGCTTATCCGGTCAAGGTAGGCCTCCTAGCCTATGGTCTCAAGCGGAAGGGCTCCGGTCATTCTCGCCAGCCTCTCGCCCCCCCCCCCCCCCCCCCCCGGGCTGACCGCGACTACCCGCACTCAGCACTACCAAGACTTGTCTCGTGTGTTTTATATCTGTGTCGCTATTGTACTCTTAGAAAATAAAGAGTCAAAGCCACCGTCCCCCTCTACTACTCCTGCTTAACCAAATGTTTAAGGCGTCTATATAGCCTTTACATTCTGGTGGCAGGGTGGCCATTGCGTCCTTGCGGCTCGCAACTCGGGCACACAGTCTCCGGTTACCGCTCGAACTATCGCTCCCACGACATGTCTTCGAATAACCACGTGAGTACACATTTTGGGCCTTTTTCCTTTCTTTCTCCATCTTTCCCCTAAATGTGTTAAGCCTTATGTGCAGTCACGCTCACATTGGTTTTGTTGGGTTAAAGTGCTAATTCATAACAAATGGCAGCTTTCCATTCTTCTGAGCTCAGATCATATTACTGTGTGATTACGGTATGGAGTCAAATAATATGAATATCATTCATTTATTAAGTATTTATTTAATTTTTCTCGTGATTAGAGAGTTATATTTTTTCAATTGCAACGAATTTAGCGCGTTCATTATTTTACTGTTTTCATGAACATCATCTCATTATTTCTTTTCTCACTGACCATTTTCCGGTGTGACCCACTATTACGTCCGTTAAATAATGTAGGACTAGGGCTTAAGCTAGAATCGTGATTCACTTATTAATCACACCCTGCTCACACTTTAGACGTCGCTGGCATGTTTGGGGTAAATCCCATCGATTTGTGATTCATGATAAATAGCCGTAGGGCATTGCATGAGCACCCATCACAGACTCGTAGCTAGAGTGGGTTATTTATAAATTTTCCCAGCTAGTTTCGCTTCGTAAAGTACCGTATTTTGGGAACAGACCCCTCCGTTAATGAAATCTGCATGCGCAGCTGGACAAATTGGTATCTCGGCAAATTGTTCCCCGAGAAGATTCGCTTGCGTGAAGCGAATATTTGTTTTCACGTCACCATTCATTAGTGCGTCATTCTGTCGTATATCATTAAATGTTAAATTCAATGTGGTAGTTGAAATAATTTTGTACAACGTCTATAACTAGCTTGTCGCATTGTGGTTAAAATGAACGTTAATCTCCGTGTTTGGCATCCATGTCCGCTCTGTGTGAGGTCACACTTACTCTCATTAACTGTCACACACACACACACACATACACATACACATACCCATACACATACGCATACGCATACGCATACGCATACGCATACGCACACGCACACGCACACGCACACGCACACGCACACGCACACGCACACGCACCCGCACCCGCACCCGCACCCGCACCCGCACCCGCACACGCACACGCACACGCACACGCACACGCACACGCACACGCACACGCACACGCACACGCACACGCACACACACACACACACACACACACACACACACACACTCACACTCACACACTCACTCATCCACGCAGAACAAAAGACACCGAAACCTTCCATTAATAGGGTTTGTTGCTGTCTTATTTGCAGGCGTAAAAGATCTATGACGCATCTCTTTGCCCGCGAGTTTGTCAGTCGTGATGTGTGACTTGTACATGAATTATTATTTGACATACTTTTCTTTTCTGTGTTACGACAATGGTTCAAGTAAACCTTTGCGGGTTGCCAAATTGTCGTTACCCTTACCTTATTGTTCTTTATCTATCAAGAGACGGTTTGGTAGTTCATGCTAGGTCCATGCGGATCGCTACTATCGTCTCTCTCTTTCAATGTCTTTTCTTTAAAGGAAAAACATAAAATGAAAAAAAAAAAAAAAATAACGAAAAATTCGACAATAAAAATCTGCAAATCTCTATAAATAATCGGCTAGTGGCGCTTAACACCCCCTCTTCTCTGTTGTCTTCCTTTCTCTTACTATCTTGGCTCTTATGTGTATAATCTGGTTCACGATATCTGTCACGGTACCGAAGGAGGCCCTGCTGCAGAAACGGACGCTGTGGAAAACATCACCGGAAGATCGCCAGAAGCCGAGAAAGACTAGGATATTCGTCGAGTAGATAGCCGCCCCATGATGTGGAAGGGCACCGCCTGCCAGGACGCCGTAGATCCAGTGGAGGACCAGGAACTCGCCAGTGCAGGCACAACATGATGCGGTGTCCGGGCGCCGCCTGCCTGGATGCCGCAGATCCAGTCAAACTCCAGGAGCTCGTCACCCGAAGAGGACGCTTCCTGCCGGACGCCCGTGATCCTGACGAGGACTACAAGGATGTCGGTACGAGCACGCAGCCGAGAAGGACTACAAGGAAGTCTGGACGAGTCCGAAGTCCAGGAGGACCTGTGCGAGACCTTCGAGGACGTGTGGATTTACCAAGGACCAAGATGAAGATGACGACAGGGACGAGCAGCCACGAAGATGCACCAGGAACATCGCACACGAAACGAAGTGATTAACAAGTCAAGAACCTGGCAAGTTGGGTCACACTTGAGGCAAATCTAAGGCGCATCGAGGGCGAAGCGTTAGTAGGTGGCCGAGCAATATACTGTGTACATAAGCATGTATAAGCTATGACTCTCGCGTGAGCTGGGCTGCCACGCGGGTGGGCAAGGGCTGCACCCACGCAGATCCAGAGGGCGTCCCCACGCCACTCCCGGGTATTTAAGGCCAAGGATGACCCAGGTCACAGAGAGTTCCTGCCCAACGCTTATCCGGTCAAGGTAGGCCTCCTAGCCTATGGTCTCAAGCGGAAGGGCTCCGGTCATTCTCGCCAGCCTCTCGGCCCCCCCCCCCCGGGCTGACCGCGACTACCCGCACTCAGCACTACCAAGACTTGTCTCGTGTGTTTTATATCTGTGTCGCTATTGTATTCTTAGAAAATAAAGAGTCAAAGCCACCGTCCCCTTCTACTACTCCTGCTTAACCAAATGTTTAAGGCGTCTATATAGCGTTTACAGCAAGATTGCTAGACGAGATCGCTACCGCTGCACCACACGGCAGACATAAGTAGGAGATAGAACTGAAAAGTGGTCACTATAGGGAAAGTGGTCTAGAACTGACCAATGGAAGTCTAAATGAAGAGAGAGATGTCAATGCATTAAAAAGATTGCGTGCGTATGTCAAAGTGCGTGGGGCGATCCGAACTAAGAATAATAAGGTCAGCTGTGGAGAGGAAGCGTTCTGGGGATCGGCCACGGAAGTTGGTGATAGAATCACCCCCAAAGAGTGTGACGGCGGCTAAAATCACCCAACTATGAGGAAAGGTAGTGGGAGTTGGGAAATTAGATTTTCATAGGCAACAAAGTCAGTGGGGTGGGAAGGGGAGAATTAGACTGAAATCACTATGATCCAGCGGCGAAGACTAGGATATAACTGTGTAAGGGATAGTGGTTTGAAAGGAAGGTATGGCATAAGGTGTGTTCTGATTGATAAGCATAGATGAGACATAAAGGGAGTGTGAGGAAGAGACAAAATGGTAATTGGGAATTGGTATAGGAGGATGTGTAAGAAAAGTCTTTTAAAGGCAGATAATGGATGGGATATAAGAGGAAAGGATATGACGAAGGTCAGGTCTGCGAGAACGGAAACCACGAATATTCCAATGAAGTAGAGTTATAATCTAATTGATCTATGAGTGTGCGTGTTGGAGAATTCCAAGGGAAAGGAGCTTGGGGGTGAGATAAGGAATGAGAGGGGGGGGGGGGGTTGTATCAGGAGGTGGAGGATCTGGGGAAGGGCATGGTTGTGACATAAGGGATTCAGGTGGGTATCCATCAGGGAGTGGTAGGGTTTAAAAGTTTAAAAGTTTAAAAGTTTAGTTTTGATTCCATTTGTAACAATGGATATTCTTGGTGTGACATACTGTCTGTTTCATTTTGCTTCTAAACTATCCCCTGTGTGCAAGGAATGGCCGGGGTTACCATCCACTGGCGGCGAGGGATTCGAACGCAGGTCAGCAAGATTGCTAGACGAGAACGCTACCGCTGCACCACACAGATGGAGGGAGGTGGAGCTGGAGCTGAGGGGGATGGGCTGTGTTGGGAGGGAGTAGGAGGAAGGGGTGTAGGGGGAATATGAGTAGGAGGAGGATGTATATCGGCAGTCACTTTGAGTGTGGAGGGAGCGGGAAATTGAGGGTGGATGAGGGGTTTCAGTGTCAGTTTGGGACTCGAGTAGATAG
>NC_061857.1:18776948-18784448 GCF_019202785.1 Penaeus chinensis
CATGAAAGATGTCATGCACCAACACACGGCATTCTCTTGTTGATGATGTGAACCTATAAATAACCTTTACACTTGTTTACGAGACATGTCTCCTCGTGTCAACTACTCACAGTCTGCTGGCGCTCTGATGGTGTGACTCATGTAGTATGAAATAAATATGGAAAGTACTGAAGCTGTGGTGGCAGTTATTTTCCAAATTATTATCAATTAATAAAACCAAATTCAATCTTATACACAGAGCGTAACATACCTTATTTAATGAAATGGACTCTAATGTATATAATCAGGCTAATACAGGTTTGATCTAGCGACTAAAATGCATATTAAGCATCTCTGAATTTGCGAAAACATTGAAATCATGTTTTGCATACAAGTGATACAAGAAAAATCACATCACTTTGTTGGTGCTGCGCGGCGAGTGCTATGCACCAGCCGTGCCTGAAAAAGCCTAGTCGGCTGCACATACTACCCGGAGAGGATGCCAAGTGAACTCCATATTCTCCCGGAGGCAATGGGTTAATCTAATAAATTTCCCAGAAATTAAGCATGAGATTATCCTAGTCTCTATTTACCTAATTTCTTAAAAGGATATTTTTGTAAGTAGGCAGCAGAAAAAGGCTGACCAAATTTGCAATTACTTTCTTATAACTGGAAACTTTTATGCTCCATACTCATTGCCCATCATAAGACCAACAAATGGTTAATGCAATCTCAACCATTACCATCACCTGTAAACCACTGCAACCAAACCCAATCACCTCTCATACCCATTACCAATACCTGCTATGCAACATCTCTCCTTTGTTTCTCAAGAGCTCAGGGAACGGTGGCCCTGAAAATGGTTTCAAAGGTTGCTTTGTACGACTGCTGGCCATAATTTCCTATAAACTTTAATCGTCTTTGTGTTACATTCCTCTTCAAACACTGGTAACACTACCATATGTGATTTAAAAATAGAACATTTTTGCTTTGTTCCAGAAAGGAGATTTAGGTCAACATTCTACTTTTAATCTCTATCCTTTATCTCACTGAGAATGAAATGCATTCTGTTCCCTGAGCTCTTGAGCATATGAGGGTCAGTAAACAAACATGCTGAGATCACTGTTAGGAAAGAATTAGAAAGAAAGAGTTTGCACCATGAGACCGAGGCTTGTAAAGGGGTAAGGACTACCAACCTCAGCCTGTATCTCGTTTAACTCCACGGCGCTCTGTGACAAAGGAAAATTTTTAAAATAAACACTAGAAATACAAATGAGGTTAATTAAAACAAACTTCCAACACCTTTAGAATCATCAGAGGATGATATAAAGGTTATTCCAAGTTGGTAAGAAAAAATTAAGGAAATTATTACATGGAAAAAAAAAAAGGACAATAATACATTGTTTTAATCCAAGAGAAATAAACTGAATGAGGGTCTTCTTCTCTAAATCAAATAAATTCAAAGGTAAAAGTACATACTATTTTCAAATAATAACAGTAGCAAAATAAATTTAAAAAACTAAATAATAAAGAAACAAAGTGGGAAGGGGATATGCATTTTGTTCATCCTACCTCTGTCTGCTGTTCAGGAAGCTTCATATTGTCAAATATCCTGAATACAATCTGGAACAAGTCTTTCCACCAATGAGATGAATACGATCCCCCATAATTCTTCACAACCTGTGTATAAAACCAAATATGAAATACTTGAATTATTTGTATCTTTTTAGAACGTTCATTTGCATAATCAATGCAAATGTCGTATGAACAATCAGCCAAAAGTACTGCTGTAATAAAATGATGTTTAAAGATTCAGCACACAAGGTATGGCAGTGCCTGTCAACTGTACCTCATTTGAGAATGAAAAATTATTTGGATTCTAGTTAATTCTCTGTCAATATACTTCTGTCAGTAAAAGAAAAAAGAAAAAAATACATTACAAAAATAAACAATTTGTCAATTGAGTAAACATACACACATATACACTCTCACTCTCACTCTCACTCTCACTCTCACTCTCACTCACACTCACACTCACACTCACACTCACACTCACACTCACACTCACAAACACACACACACACTCACATACATATATGCATTCATACATACATACATACATACATACATACATATATACATACATACATATACAAACATACATATATATACACACACACACTCACTCTCACATACTCACTCTCACATACTCACTCTCAATATCGACCTCACTACCAATCTCAATCTTACTCTCATTCTATATATATAATAAAAGCACTATATCTATATATCTATCTATATATATCAATCTCACAAACCTCGAATAGCACTGTCAGGGCACGAGTTCTGACGTCGAGTTTGCATCGTGTGATAATGCATGAAAGCTCAAACAGAATGGGGAACCAGCCTCTAACCCATACTCTATCCTCAGCACAGACTGTCACATCTTCTAAATTATGTTCTTGGAACATCTGGAAAGGAGAGTTTAAAATATAAACTGAACTAATATATGAAACAAGAAAAAAAGTTTGTCATTATATTCTTAAATTCCTACAACTGTAAAAAGATACCTGTAAAAAATAATAAAAAAATAAAATATAAAATACCCATAACATCTTACCTGAGGTTTCTCATCCACATATTTTGCACAATCTCTAATCAAGGAAATGGCCTCCATGCTAGTGTCTGGGAAGCCGGCATTACATGCAAACTCACTCAGACACTTGACTGAATCTTGGAAGGAGTCTATCACAGTAATGAAGTGCTTCTGATATATCTGAGCTGCAAAAGAAATCATACAAATTGCTATAACTGCTCCTGCTCATAATTATAGTCATATAATTACAATTACAATCAAATACTTATAAGTATCTATAATTATATTCAATACTATTTGTACTTGTAATCATCATGTCATTCCTATGTCAATTATCATATAAGAACAATATATCATTTATATAATAATGCCTTACTTTAAAAAGTTTATTAAACAAAATACATAGAAACCTTGACTAAGTAAAAGATTTGAAAGAATTGCTTATAACTATTCTCTTTATAATGAAATTCCTATCTTCTACCAACTGAACATATACTGAACCTATATTTAATATCACCAACCTTCCCTATATCTATAAATGGGAAGAACTGTGGTATAAACTTACAAATGATTTCTTTTGTTGTTTCAAAAGCCATTTCCACAATATTTTCATCATGGTCTGAGGCTGCCAGATGGAAAACGCTAAATATGTTCTTCCATCCAGATTTGATATTCTTTGCTTGAGAATTGACCATCTGTGTGATGCATCGCACCACCATGTCTTTTATCACAGGAGACCTTAACGAAGATATTTACATTATTAATCAATATTCTCATACACTGCAAATATTTACTTGCATAAATCAGCTGTTTATCATGCAAAATATGACTCAGCACTGATTCAATCAAAGCTACTCTATCAGTTCAATCATACATATAACTAGAATAAGGCCCAGTGCCAAAAGTGGCTGCATAAGGAGTTTCTTTAAAACTATGGTCCTTATTGAGGAAATTTCAAATGTTTAAAAAATACTGTCAATATTTCAAGAAATACCATCTGAAACAATCTTATCCTATTATACACCAAGAATTTTCTTTATTCAAATTTTACTTGCCTGTTTTTCTTCATTATATGTTCAAAAGGCCGCAAAAATTCCTTCTGGAAACGGAAGTTTGCAAACTCTCCTTTCTCTATAAATTTCATAGACAATTGTCTTAAGGAGTCCACTGCAAACACTGCTATGTCTTCATTGGGGTTGCAGCCAACCTTATTAAAGTGTTCACCTAATACCTAAAATAAATGTGAATAAGTCCTGCATTATCTGTCCTTTTCAAAAGCAATACATTTTCAAAGATGCTTATCATCACTGTCTTAAAAGAATGAAGGTTATATGTCATAATAATTCTTAAGTTTGTTTATTTAATATATTTTTATATCTCTGATAGCTATTAATCTTAAAAATGGCTGATCAGAAATCTAAGTCCTTCAAGTATATAATAACATTTTCTCAATCAATATGCAACTAACTATACTAGGGGTGCATGAAGGCATAACTCACCTCCCATATTCTAGACCACTGCAACCTGATACGACCCATGTTGTAATAACTGATCTCTACAATTTTCTGCAGAGAAAACATGCGAGGTGTAGGTGCTCCTAATTCCTCAAGGGATACTTGGCACAAGGCCTTGACAAAATGGACAACGGCATCACCATCCAGTCTTGTAGAACCAGTAAAAATCCTGTCAACTGCCACTACAACACTCTGGGATGAGGTTTCACCCATGGACTCCTTAATGTGAGCTAGTTTTTTCTGTTCACCAGTAACTAGTCAAAAAAAAAAAAAAAATCCAGGGTTATCAAGAATAAGGCTTTAATAGCATCTGTATATAGTATATCATATATGGTCATTGGCTGTCAACAAAAGTTATAACTCAACACTGATTGACATAGTGATGAACTCACTGAATTCTGGGAAGGCATCTAGGAAGTTTGAGGTCTCATGAGGCATTTTCAGGCCAGAATCTTTTATGTATTGTGGCTTGACACCTGTGCCTATCAGCTGAGCAAGCTCAAGCTGACTTATGCATTTCAAGATCTCTAACCATGATTTTCCTAAATAATTTCCTGTAATTGAGACATTTTATTTAGTTTAAATTTTATAATCAATATTTCTACTATCATGAATAAAGTATACTCATCTGCAACACCAACATTCATGGCATTCAAGTAGGTGCTCCCAAAAGATTATTAAATCCTAGGTGAATATGCACAAGAGGTTCCAATTTACATATAAACCAGAGTAACATAAAACGGAATTAACCCCTTGGTGACGGGTGTAGAAAACTAAAAAAAACAAAACATTTTGAGCGGTTTGTTTTCACGCCTATAGGCGTGACCCATCGGGAAGGGGTTAAGATAGCTACCATGAATATTGTATGAATAAATTATCAATCATATATAAATTAATTCTCTTCCTCCTACCATCTGTATGTGCAACAGTTATGAGTGTCTTGATACAGTCCACATTCTTCGCCTTCATCTCTGTGAGTGGAGAGTTGGCAGTGAGGAGTGTGAAGCGGGCCAGGCACTGCACAAAGGCATCTCTCTCAAGCTGAAGGAAATGGTGAGCAGGAAAAATATCAAATAGTATTTCATAATATACATAATAAAAACGAAATATGACAATTTCACACTCAACTTTCTCGATATATCATTCAGATTTTTCACTTTCACAAATACTGCAGTCTTTACAGTCATGTGGAATATGCAGGTGATTCTGATGGCACATCGCAGACCATCCAGGCATAGGGAGGCTACTTCGGCATCATCACAGTCTTGCAAACCCACTGAGAATGCAGCAAGGAAGGGGGTCCATGCCATCTGTACATGAAGACAAGTGTGCAGTATAGTTAGTGTCTGCATCTGTAATCTCTAAGTAATTGATGATGCTACATAACCTTACAGACCCTTGGAAGAAAATGTTCATTATCATTTAAAGACTTTTCTCCTATAGTATCACTATACTCATTACAAAATAAAGTGGTAACTTTGACAGTATGCAAATTAATAAAGTATTCCTAGACACAAGGCTCTTCTTTTCTATGCACATAATTATGGGGAAAGAGACCTGACATATAAAAAAAAACAAAGGATGAAACAGATCATGATTATTACATATGAAACAAGCAATCAACCCAATGCACCTGGGGGGCCTAAACCATTACACTTAAGCAGCAATTTGTGAAGTGCACCTGAAAGACTGTAGTCAAAATCACAAAAGCATCAACATAATGCTGATGTGCCCAGGATTGACCTACAAATTTAGCCACCAAATACTTGTACATCTAGACACCTGGGTGCAGTGAGTTAACAGCTGGAACATATCAAAATGTGCAGTATCAAGAATTACTTGAAGTTTCTAGAATAATATTGTATGGTCACAACAAAAAAAAACAATCTTTTGGAAACAAAAGCTGTATATCACTCTGTATATAACAAGATTTCAATATATTGGCTCTCTTGAACACTATCAAACTGTCTCTTATCCAATTCCCATAAATTTTATGATAACCATAAAACTCAGCATGCAAAATGACTGCCTTGGACTAAAAGAAGTCTCAAAATTGCAAATCCTTTCTCCCGTTCTGTTAACCCATTTGATCCGGGTGACGTGACTGTCTGGCTAAATCTGGCTAAATCACCAGACCAGGTGATGGGAATGTGCCATCATGAAAAATTCAGCTGAAGGACAGTGTGACTGACCATGAATGCATAAAGCTCTTGGAGGAAGATTACACTCAATGAGCAATTAGCAAGAGGCTCTTGTAATAGTTCAACCGGTTAATGAGAGTGGAATGTACCACCTGTAAGCCATGGCTGGAAGAGTGCCAGCTCCAGGAAGGTCACTATTTCCATGCTCAGGATCTTATTCCTGCCCACCGTGACTGGCAGCACAGGGTGTGTTACAGAAAACTGAATATGAAAATATAAAAAAATGACAAATAGAAAAAAACTTACTTATTGCTATTGTTATTACACAGAATTGAAGACTACCTAGAGAGATGATATGGAGTCTGCCCAAAGAGAACTTTCTATTACCATTTTGATACAAAATAACATTGCATAGAGGAGGCAAGGAGTCTTGACACCACACATGAGTGTTTGTGGGGCAAGGCCTACAAGCCACATACCTGGGAGAGTCGCCACTCAATGAAGTCAAATGCCCAAAATTTGGCAACGAGGCACCCAGATTTAATAGGTTAACAACCATTTCAACAAATATAGAAAAGGTATGAATGAGAATGAGTATCTTCACAGTGCAAAATATATATCTGACAAATATATGATTGAAACCAGTTAAATATATTACATGTACTCTGAAGATATTTACTCTAATTCATACATTTTCTACAAACTAACATCCCTTCACTCTTCACTTTCTTAAAAGACTAATTCTTTACCTTAAACATAGGGCGGACATGTTCTACATGAGTTGCAAGAGTAAAGGTGGCATCAACATGAGAAGCTGCTTCCATAAGTGACTTGGCAGTCCCTGATATTGTTTCCATCTCCAGGTTAAAAAGCAACTTTCGCTTTTTCTCATTTGCAACAGCTGTAAATGCATAATCATTAAACATAAAATAATGTATCACACTAATGCAGTTCCTTCACGGTTTTCAAGCTCAAATTCAGTTAGAATTCCTTAGACACGAAGACATATTTCTCCCATAATCAATTATTCCTTTGAAGAAGAAACTCAAATACGTCCCACCTTGCTTTCCAAGTTTGGTGGATGTAGCCTTCATTTTAATTTCATTCCCAGCAATTTCATCATAGATGCTGGAAAGGTACTCTTCAGGGAGATCCTTCGAGTCATTGATGCCACGGTTCATCTTGATATACTGCTCTTTGGTCATCTTTTGCTGTTATCACATAAAACAATATTTAATTGCATGAAAATAGCAAAAAATATTTTTCTATC
>NC_061857.1:18794448-18796948 GCF_019202785.1 Penaeus chinensis
CAAAGCCTGAGGAATTTTTCAAAAAGTTATCAAAAATGTATACCTATGATTACTTAAAATTATAAAAAAAATTTCAAGGGTAGCTTTTCTTTATCTTTTTATTTCATTATCTTTAATTATATCTTAATCTAATATTTCAGAAACATTTAGCAATTCAACTTGATACCTTGATTATTTGAATTTCTACATCCTTGTCTGTTGACTGCCCATTGAAACAATTGCATATAGTCTCAACAATATAGTCTATGAGTCTCTTATTGGGGTTGTTTGGGTCTGGACAATTGCCTGTGAGATGTCCATATGCGATAAGTTTCTGTTAGAGTGGAAAACAGTTTGGTGAGTGGAAACATCAAAGAATGCTTGACATGTCAACAAAAAAATTGTCAAATTAATATTTAAAGAAACAAATAAAGAACAAGAATAATTATGCATCATACTTGAATACAGTCAAGTGCTGTCACAACAATTCTCGCTGATTTAGACTGGCAAGCAAGCTCAAACGGTAGGAAGTGCTTCTCTGCATCCAGCTGTGGAGCTGCGCCCTTTGGCACGGGCAAGGCAGCCGAAGAGCTTTTGCCTGATCCATTGTCTGAACCGCCCAATTCACTCCGTAGATCCTCTGTGCAGTGGGAAATATATATATATATTTCTCTGAATGTTTTAAAGGTTGAAATCTGTAGCAATAGGAAAGTTATGCATGCCCATTGACAACAAAATGGAAAAGAAAAATAAACATATGACTATACAGATTATGCACTGTCATCATGCATTCTGAAACAAGAAAAGTACCAAGAATTGCAAAATGATCATATAAAGTTATTATCATAAATTCTTGAAGATTTATCACACAAGAAAAGAATCTTAAAAAGTCAAATCAAAATTAACTTGTGGGAAGTACTAACAAGGAATACTTTTCTAGGTAATAAAAACTATAGCTTGCTTCCAATAAATTTTATCAAGGGTGACATACATTTACTCAGACAACAGTCTTCACTCTCACTAGAAAATACTAAGTGATCTTCATTCAAGAACACATCCAACTGTGCACCTTTCTTTGTCACAGGTTATAAGTAAATGCCAAACTTTGGACTGCAGATATGTGGCAATGTATCATGTCAGCCATCCCAAGAATGTCTCCATAGGTCATAAGTGTCCTATCTACTGCTAAGAATCTCACTGCTTATCTTGCTTGGAGCCTTGATCAGTTCCTGAATTGCTTTCTCCATCATGTAAATAGACTTTCAGCTTTCCACTTCACTACTGTTTTATTTTGTCTCCTCTAGTGTTAGTTTGTACACAGAAACAATAATTATCTCTAGGAATAAGTCACAATAAATAAATTTAGTAGTGTGTAAATATAGTATACATAATTCATATATATATGCAACAACAAAAAATAAACCTAGTGTGAGAATTCCCCTAAGAGTAACTAGTAATTATAAAATTTTGCAGAAATGTGTACTATTTCTTGTGCAATATATAAATGCAATTGAAAGTATAAGTAACCTATTTTCATGTAACTTATCTTTCTTGTTTAGTTTTTATATCTATAGCCATTAACAATTGTAACTGCCTATCTCACTTTGTTCATATAGATTTAACTCAATGACAGCAGTATTAGATGCTGGCTAATGGCCATTAATGCATAGTTGTTGCACCCATCTGTATCTAGCTTGTTAAGATATTCCTTAAAATAACTGATGCTACGACAACCAAATAAAGACAAGATCCCCCATCCAACCAACAGTGTAGGGTATATCATCATGCAGTACCATAATCGACTTGGTCCACCACAGCCCTGCTCAAAGTTGTTGAACCATATACACAAACAAGGAGAAAAAACAGTAACTACTGCATTCCCACATAATGGTATCCTTAATCCTATTTTATTCATTGTCTTAAATGTTACCAAGATTTTAATAACAATTTAATAACCATAACATCAATAACAATAATAACAGTATTGATAGCAATTATATTAAAAAGAAAAACGCATTTTCCTGCCAATTCAAGGAATGGGGAAATCAAGATCAGTTACTAGAGCCTACTGATAGCCTCCTTGCCATCTGAGCACATGTGGAGCAATCTTTATGAAACAAAATTCATTAAAAAAAATACAGGGAACAAAACATAAATCTATGGTGGTTGGGTTATATGAAATATATATATACATAACAGAACAATTGTCTGAATACTTCTTATGACTAACAAAAGTCAGACAAGATCCTGACTCTTATGCCACACACAGTAGTACTATAGACTTACCACCAAATCATATGACATTTGTTGTAATCCTAGTGGTAACAACACACACATACCACTCACCTAAAGCCTGTTCAACTGCTCTTTTGAGTTGTGAGTGGTGAGACCTCTTGATCTCCTTCTCTGCATGTATCTTCTCTAAGGCCCTATACATGAACATCCTGGCCGAGGGTGCTGAGTTCATTCTACTGCATCCTGTTAATTTAAAAGATGTTTAAGCTCAGGATTTCTCTGTAGT
>NC_061857.1:18804448-18809448 GCF_019202785.1 Penaeus chinensis
TCTCTCTAATGTAAACTAGGAGAGCCCTGTGGTTCATAGGGTAAAGAGTGGTCACAATGGTAACTACTTATTCACATCAAGTGTGTTCACTCTTTATCATCAGATTTGTTCTATATAATAATGAGAAACAGCACTAGCCTTTTAGGTGGGATGTTGCAAACATCGAACAGGGTCAATGTCAGTGATGTCATTATTTTTTAAAGCAGCCCATTATTCTTTTAGCAGCATATATCAAGTAAATGTACTTTGATGACATAAAATACTGGATACCATAAGCAGTAAACTACAGTTTCTATAGGCTTGACAAATCCATAACATCAAGTGTCCAATAAATAATTAAATGTAAAAACAGACTGCTGACTCATAGTGACACTACACCATAGGAATTACAGTTATGAATTATTGGTCACTACACTATTGGTATCATGATAATGTAGTGAGATGACAAAGGTTGACGGGTGATGCCCTGAGATGATAATCCGCTTGCAAAGTGGCTATTCTCCTAAAATTTTACCTTCCCTCTATATATATTCTACTTATAATGTTACATAGTGATAAATGTTTTTTTTCTTTTAACATTTTTAGCATCCTTAATAAAGTGCTGAAACCTTAAAATCATCAAAAGTTAAACATTCCCTATTTTTAACAGTACACAGAACAGGTCTGATATCAACCTTTGAGCACACTTGGTGTGAATAAATGGACAACACCACAAACATTCTGCATGAACCAACGAGTTGTTAGCTAAGGTAAAGAGATGTGGTTCCAAGGCAATTTTAGCATATGGTAGGTATGCTTATGCTTACAACAGAAATATGCTTTTATTAACCAAACAAAAAAATCATACCATGAGCAAAAGTCATGTATTGCAAAAACAGAAAATACTTTCTTTTTTTTTTCATTGCTAAATTAGCCAACTTCACAAGGTGTACATGATCAAAAGAAATGCAGATATAGATTAAACATACACTATTAACTTCATTAAGCATCAGCAGTTAATTTTATACAAGAAACCATAATTAATATCTATTTCTTACTGTAACTTACTTTGCAGTCTTATTAATTAGCCAAATGTTATCTATCTCAATCTTAATTGCAGTAAATTTAAGGTTTACTTCTAAGAATGCCTTTCAAAAATAAAAGTAATAAAAAGTATTAAGTAATGTTTATGAGAGCAAAATGAAGAGTTCATATTTTGGCAAATTCTACAAAAGAAAGAGATAAAAAGGACATGAAGTTAAATTCTTTTCATAATGATAAGAGGATATCCTGCAAAGATAAAGGTAAAAGATTACTTTTATTTTGCTTGGAAGTTAAAACAAAAAAACTTCTTACCCTTATCAACATGTCATTTCCAAATGAAAATGGTTTTGAAATGACTTTTCATTCATAAAACATATATGAAGAGCTTCTGCTTAATAACAGACCAACAAAATGAAGCTTATAATTGCACACACATTCAACATTAGGCTTCTGTAAGGAACATCAGACACTAACAATATGCTTGATCAAGCACCCAATTGCATTTACTGCATCACTTTGGTATTGAAACATAATATTTTGTAAATTATTATATTAGATTGTTGTTGTTTATTGTCATTTATTGTTATAAAGAATTTGTAAAGGATTCCTCTTTCACTGCCAGGCTAGTAACAGTAATGAGCTGAAATATGAAGCTAAACCCCACCTTCAATGGCAAAGAGAACTTTTCAAAAGAATGAAAGTAGTGATTCAAATATGGGAGAAATTGCAGCTTTGACAGAAATTAAAATGGGAATTGCAGTCGTTTTGTTTTATCCCAGGCTGCAAATGCCTCTGTTCTGACGAAGAAACACATCATGAAGAAGGTAAACTTGATGGTATGAAGATGGTGGTTTAAAAACCCCATTTTATTCATGAGTAGTAAAGGCAATTTCTAATTTCAAACACAATATGACATGGAATATAGTTTGGAAAAAAGTAGTGTGAGGAAAGAGGATCAAAATATAAGTAATTTTAAAATTGAGAAGAAACACAACTGAATTCTAAAGAAAGGAATCAGGATGTTGGAGCAAGTCTGTTTGTAACTGCCAACTTTCTCTAATGGAAATTTTGAGAAAATGGCAAATTTTCTTGATCAAGCAAAGGAATCCTTGAAAAAATTAAAAGATGTGCCATCAGATGAGTATATTGCAATAAAAGTAGAACCAGCATTTCTCACTCCCCCAAAGAAATATGTCTAAAAACAAGTCATTGAATATCAACATCTCAAATTACAGAGGGCATAAAACAGTCCGTGGTGGAGCTATATAATGGCAATGAATACATTAAACCTATCAGTCCAAAAGGATTGATAGGTACATACATCACTCCATACCTATGGAAATGCTAAAAGGTTCCAAAATAAAATTTCTGAGGTTACATAAAAGGTGTGACTATTCCAAAAGTACAATAATAAAGCTATAGTCATTTCTTATACTCCATTAGCAGTACAAGACGCAATCTGCAAACATGAACAGTTATGCCAAAAATAAAGGAAAAAGACCACAGAAAGTGCCTAAGTTCACTTGGTAATCCCAAGTTTCAGCTCTATCTTGCAGTGCATACCAAGGTGAAGACAATATTTCCTGATGGGGTTTGGGGCTCTGGCCTTCTCTTGGGCAGTGTCCAAAGGGCACACCCAGTTGCAGAAACTTAGATTGTTGAGCAGATATTGTGATGTGGAGTTGGAGACTCTACCGAGTGTGTCTGTACTGTAAAGGGATTTCCCAATATTCTGTGTCAGATTTGGAAACAACTACATATATTTTTAATGAGAATGACAATTGTGTATGATCCTGGGCCAGAAGTCCCCAAAAGTGAAGCAAAGACCAAGGAGAATAGCTTAACTGATTCTGCTATTCAAAACTCCCAGCGTATGAATAGTAAGATCAGCACCATCAGAATCGGTGAGAATATTGGTGCACCATTACTTTTTACAAATTACCAAGAATTCCCTTTATATGCCTATAGAAAATGTCAGTTGTATTGGATCAAATGATACTGGCTGAGGGGGAGGAGCTTTGTCCTCCACCATACATTTCTCTTGCTGGTGTGTCTGAGGCACTGGTAATGAGAGGACAGTTTTGTGATTACAATCACTGTTTTTTTCTTCTATGCAACCCACCTTCCCTTTTTGGTTTGAGGTCAGACAGTGCCTTGAGGAGTAGAGCTCTCAATGGAGAAAATTATTGCTATTGCTTTAGGGAAAAGTAACAAGGTAATTTCCACTCTGACCAGAGGTGGATTCAGAACCTCCAGCACTGGACTAGGAAGATCACAAATCTCACTCTCGGAGGCCCTGTAAAACAACTTATAGGACTCTCAAACTCATCTCACACCAAGTGCAGGCTGAGTCTTGAGTGACTGCAAAGAAATAAAGGAAAAGAATCCACTGCTGGTGAAGGAGATAAGTGTCCATACAATCCAACACCACCTCAAGGACAACCTCTCTTATGAACACAACCAGCCATGACAAAAATCACTGCTCACCAAGAGACAAAGATAGAAAAGAATAATATTTTGTAAGAAATGTTTGAACAGGGACCTGAAGAAATGGGAGCATGTGTTGTGAATTGACATGGCAACTTCTACAGTGACTGGAAATAGAGGGGGGGAATGTGTGGTGAGGCCAGGCACAGATCCATTCTCTTTAAAGTATTTGCATATCACAGGCAAATACCCATATTCAGTGATGGTATGGGTGCCTTCAGATACCATGGAACAGGGAGGCTTCTTGTCCTGCCGAGGTACATGACTGTGAACAAGGACTGCTAATTGGAGCTCCACGAACACTTGTGGATTGCTTTGGCTACTGTCAGTCCAACGTGTTCCAATAGGATGGTGCACACATCAAAATTAATAAAGGACTGGCTCCAATGAGTTGGTGTTGACATCAAAGACTGGCTGGGGAATTCCCACCATCATAGCCCCATCAAGAACATCTGGGGGCTCAGGAAGAAGGGAGGGACATTTCAATCATGAATAAGCTCATGGAGCACCTCCATGACACATGGGACAACCTTGAGCTAAGTCTCCTGCAACAAATGGCAGAATCTATCCCAAAATGTTTGACAAGTCATGTGAAGCATAAGGGACTTGCCACTTTTTACTAAGACAGTGGGTATTCCCTCCATATTGTATGTTTTGTGAGCACACATTGCACAGCAGCACCAATGCTGATGGTGCTAACTGTATATATGCCACTGCAGTTTATCAGACACGCATACACATACATATATATATATATATATATATCAGCTAGCATGGCAAGCAGCACTGGGAAGCAAATGAGTGATGAACTTCCAAGATATTCTTTTATAACACAGGTGTAACAAATAAAAAATAGAACTATCCTAAACAAAAACAAAAAACAAGTAAAGGATGGGTTGCAATGATGACCATGGTCTAAGCACTTTTGGCACTCCTGCTAAGGCTAGAAAATCTGCCACATAATTTCTGGAAGGATAAGCCTGACACCAGTTCCTTACTTTAAGATATAATGCCATAGAGGTCTAAC
This sequence comes from Penaeus chinensis, assembly GCF_019202785.1. Taxonomy (NCBI): domain Eukaryota; kingdom Metazoa; phylum Arthropoda; class Malacostraca; order Decapoda; family Penaeidae; genus Penaeus; species Penaeus chinensis. The sequence continues at coordinate 18,808,986 of NC_061857.1, forward strand.
AGTGGAGTTTTTTGGCTTTTGCCAGAATGCCAACAGAATCTGACATTCAGACTGGTAAGGCTAGTGGTGGTATAGTTGTCTTTATACATTTAGTATCTTTTTATTATATGACAACCATACTTTCATATTGAGAAGTATATGGAAACGACAGATTGACAGAATCTAAGATATTTTGCATCAACTTTCATCAGTAATTCTATAAAGTATGGATATGCTTGCCAGAGACAAAGTCCCTACCTCTACATCACAAAATTCATTCAAAGAATCTAAGATGCCATGATTGGGTGTATCTTTCAGGAACACCCTGTGGGGAAAGTCGATGGGGGAATCTGCCCCAACACTCCCCCAGGAAACATTGTCTTCACCTTAGTATGCACAGCAAGATGAAGTTGAACCTTAGGAGCACCTACACTTTGGCCATGCACGGCACTTTCTGCAATCTTTTCATTTCATTTGTGGTGTT
>NC_061857.1:18829448-18831948 GCF_019202785.1 Penaeus chinensis
ACATAGACCACCTTTTCTGTATCTGTTTCTGTAAAGGGAACACTTTGGACTGTCTTCACCCAAACGGCAGAGTGTGGATCCTTACTGTTGCTATGTGGATTTGCTCGTGTACATAACCAAGTCTTAGGAAGCTGATAGGATGCACGTGGTGATCCATCATCATACGGTATATGCCAATTTGTTGTTCCCTGGTTCTGAGCTGTTGTGCTGAAGGATGCAGGTTCCTGGAGAAGCAAGTGGTACATTTTATCTTTTGAAGGGGGAGGATATATATATAATACAAAAACATTTGCAAATCAATTACTGCATACACTAAATATATGGAAAGATGTGGCTATTCCTCCCATTCAAAAACATTACAATGTCATAAATAAACATAGGCTTACAATAAGCTGAACACCACCAACAGATGGGACAGCTAAAACTTGATGTTGTCTTTGCCAACGTCTAAAGGTCTCTCTCAGGGATCCATCTCCCAGGCGGTACAGATGATCACGCAACATGTCACTGTTAAAAAAAAAACACATAAAGTAGTTCTCTGTTTTGGATATTCAAGACATTACTTATTTCTACCAAATAATATATACAGCAGTTACAACCTGCCACCTGCAAACTCACGACCTTGGTTATCATACTCTATAGCAAAGTAGAAGCAATGTCCCTTTCCCATAGTTTGGAGCTAATTGGTTCATATACAATGTTCATGTTGCTATACATCTGCTCATACTATGTTCAGTTGGTAATCAAAACTGTTAGCCTAGATATTGTAATAAGAATCAAAAACATAATAATTTAAATGGTTTCAAGGCATTATCACTTTAGAGAATGTTAAAAACATTGAACATGTATTATTTAAACAGTTGAAATCAAGGACAATCCAAATACAATAAAAAAAATTAGTAGCAAATGTAGATTAATAAGAAACAAACCCCACCAATCCTAAAATCCTAATTTTTAATGTTATTATACAGAGGATTATAAACAATGAAGACATAGTGTGTATTAATGACTAGCATCATGAACACAGTACATGGGCTGGGAGATGGGTGTGGCTTCTGAAAAGGTTTAACTGCTCCTATAGCTTCTCCCAATCTTATTAAATGCTTATGCACTGTTAGACACCTTGATTATAAGGATATTAGCCAAAATTTATGATCATGAAATCCTTAACAAAACATTGTGTTAAAAAACTAGAAAGAGCATATAATAAACTTTCCATTAATAATTACAACTGATTATAAGGACAACTTAAATATGCTTAAATTCAGAAGTACAAATTGAACTGCTGCATTTTTAAAATTCTGACATATTAATTGAATTCAGATAAAAACTTACTAAATCAGTCGTACAAACTTCCAGAATTATTTTGAAGAGATATGAGTCAATACTAACATACTAATATTATTTCTAGAGTCATAACCTTTACCTTGACACAATCTTTGTCCCTTGACCAGATCGAAGTGCTGCATATATGAAGAAGCCATCATCTTTGGTCCTACAAAAAGAAAGCCATAGCTGGTTGAAGTAGTTCCCTATATATATGTGTGTGTGTGTGTGTGTGTGTGTGTGTGTGTGTGTGTGTGTGTGTGTGTGTGTGTGTGTGTGTGTGTGTGTGTGTGTGTGTGTGTGTGTAATAATGATTAAAAACAAAAAACTATAGATCTGTATATTCACTCTGCATACTGGTATACTGATTTGTTCAATCTTATAGACAGGTCACCAAACAAGTAATCATACTGCAATATACATTCCAATACATTATAATTCTATGCATTTCCAACTTCAGTATAGGCTTAAAAATCTGTGCACCAAAAGTTAATTCAACTCACAGGTTATCGAGGGTGTATACATCTGCCATCTTTTTTACAGCATTAAAATCAACTTCAGACCATTCCCTCATGTGTTTCCTGCCAATGACCAATATGCGACCATTCTTGGCTCTGGAGCATAACTTTTCCACTACATGCTTCAACTAGAATGATAAAAAAGACAATTAAATATTTTTCAGGCTATTTATGAATAAAAGAACATATACTTCACAGGTAAATTTAATAAAATGCAAGTTATGTACTTTCAAAATACTGAGAGGGGGGAGAGAGAGAGAAAAAAAAAATTATCACTCTTACCATAACAGATCGCTGACTAAGAGGTTTCTTTCCTGCAAGGTACGAGACATTTAGGCCATCGACTACTATAGAAAATGGCCCTCTTTCTTCTAAAAATGTCTGGAACTTGTGCCACTCTTCAGGGCTACTTGAACGAAATATATCTGATCCATGAAGAACACGTGGCCCATATTCATTCTGTTAGGAGATTAATAATAGATCAAATCTTCTATGTGGAACATAAAAATTTAGCTTCATACTTTACATATATCACTCACATACCTCAGTAAATGAAAATACACAGTATTGAACATGGTTCATATCAAATACAATTTAAATCACTCTAGTTGCTAGGAGGAATAGACATAACTAAATGGAAGGGATCTACATGTATT
>NC_061857.1:18844448-18851948 GCF_019202785.1 Penaeus chinensis
ACATTAAGGACTCTGGGTGTGTGAGGTTGTTGTGGATATAGTCTCTGAGCAATGATTGGCATCATTTCGCGGTAAATATGAGGCTGGAGATATTCCTGTGTTGTTTGTTACTTTTTTTTTTTTTTTTTTTTTTTTTTTTTTTACAAGATTTCCATTTCCCCCTACCTCTGTGCTTGCTATCCGTAACATTAACCATTATCAGGAACATAAATATCATTGTCACCATTAGTGTTTTCGCTATCATCATCATTAATGTCGTTTTGTATTTGAATGTTATTATCATTACTATCATTGTTTTTATTATCATCATTATTATTATCGTTAATATTATATTATTATTATTATTATTATTATTATTATTATTATTATCATTATTATTATTACTATTATTATTATCATTATCATTATCATTATTATCATTACTATCATTGCTTTTATTATCATCATTATTATTATCGTTAATATTATTATTATATAATATATAGTTATATATATAATTATATAATTATAATAATAATTATCATTATTATTGTTATTATCATTGATGTTTTGTTATCATCATAATCATAATTACTATCATTCTTATTATTATTATCATTATTATCATTATTATCTTTATCATCATCATCATCATTATTATTATCATTCTTCTTCTTCTTCTTATTATTATTATTATTATTATCATTATTATCATTATCATTATCATTATTATTTTTACTTTTATTGTCATTATTATTATTACTTTTATTATCATTATCATTATAATTTTGCATATATATATATAAATATACACATTTATGCACACACACACACACACACACACACACACACACACACACTGTAAAGGCTATTTAGACGCCTTAAACATATGGTTTAGCAGGAGTAGTAAAGGGGGGCGGTTGGCTTAACCTCTTTTATTAAGAAGAGTAAGCAACACAGATATAGATCACACGATACAAGGGGGTGGGGGGTGGGGGCGGACGTACGGCTCAGCGGCCACCCTTGACCTTTTATACCCCGGGAGTGCTCGTGGGGCAGTTATTATTATCTGCCACGCGGCAGCCCGGGTCACGCTTGCGTGCGGCCCCTTGCCCACCGCTTGGGCTCGCCAGCGTGGCAGCCAGCGAGCCACGTGGGAGCCATAACGTATACGTATATCCATACACACATATACACACATGCACACACATACACACACACATATAGCCATATATATATATATATACATACATATATATATATATTTATACATACGTATATATATATCGCCCGTGTGGTTCTCAACAGGCTGCAACACCTTGCCGAACGTATTTATCCAGAGGCACAGTGTGCCTTCAGGGTTGGCAGGTCAACCATTGACTAGTGTTTTCCATGAGGCAGCTGCAGGAGAAGTGCCGAGAGCAGAGACAGCCCCTGTACCTGGCCTTCATTGACCTGACAAAGGCCTTCGACTTGGTCAGTCGAGATGAACTATTGACCCTTCTCCAGCGGATTGGATGTCCCCCCAAGCTTCTGAGCATAATTGTGTCCTTTCACCAGGACATGTGTGGGACAGTCCAGTTTGACAAATCATGATCGGAACCTTTTCAAATAAGAAATGGAGTGAAGCACGGCTGCGTCCTTGCTCCAACCCTCTTTGGCATCTTCTCCCTGCTCCTTTCCTATGCCTTCCGGGAATCCGACGACGGCGTTTTCATTCACACAAGAAGCGACGGAGACTTCTTCAAACTGGCTCGCCTTCGTGCAAAGACAAAGGTGAATAGGGTGCTCATCAGAGAGCTGCTCTTTGCTGATGATGTAGGCCTTGCCGCCCACACTGAGGCAGCACTGCAGCGACTCATTAGCCGTTTTGCAGCTGCCTGCACAGAGTTTGGCCTCACCATTAGTTTGAAGAAGACCCAGGTCAGGACTTCAGCAGTGCCCCCAGCGTATCCATCAGAGACCACACCCTCGAGGTGGTGGACAAGTTCACCTACCTCGGGTCTACTATCTCCAACAACCTATCCCTTGACCCTGAGCTGAACACCAGGATCGGCAAGGCTGCATCTGCAATGACTCGCCTGACAAAGCGAGTGTGGGACAACACCATGCTCAGCACCAACACTAAGATGACAGTCTACCAGGCTTGCGTGCTGAGCACTCTCCTCTATGGCAGTGAAGCGTGGACCCTTTACTCCCACCAGGAACGCAGGCTGAGCGCCTTTCCCTTGCGCTGCCTTCGCAGGCTGCTCGGCATCACTTGGCGGGACCGCGTCACCAACATCGATGTCCTGGCCGAGGCGGGGATACCGAGCATGTTTGCCATCCTGACCCAGAGACACTTGCGCTGGCTGGGCCATGTCACCCGAATGGATGACAGGCGCATCCCCAAAGACGTGCTGTTCGGGGAGCTGGCCACAGGCACCAGGCGAGGTGCGAATGGCGGGTGAAGCACCAGCCTCGTGCAGGTGCACAGCGAGTGCGCCCGCATCGTTGGTGGAAGCGGAGCCCGGGACGTTTCATCCCAGTCAATGGCAGCATCGCAGAGTTCCCCACGTCCTTTGTTCCGTGGTAGAGGAGGCAGGCATGTGGCCTCAACCACTCGGCGCCCGAGGACGATGTCAGTCCAGGCGAGATCGACCTTAGAGTCGGCGAGTACGCAGCCGTACACTACAATAATAATAATGAGAATAATGATACTTTTCTGAGTGTTGTTGACGGGCCAGTGCATTTCTGACGCAAAAATAGACAGATTTCTTAGCAAGCAACATCGCTTTATTGTGCGTGGGGCGATCAAAAATGGCTTAGTTAGTATACAGCTAAAAGTCTTAAAAAAAAGGAATTAAAGGATGCAATTATTATATATGATCACACACAATATATATATATTTCATATTACTGAAATATAAATGATAATGTTATTATATGTATAAGGTTATTATATGTATAATGTTATTATATATATATATATATATATATATATATATATATATATATATATATGTATACATACACACACACACACACACACACAGAAAGTGAGAGAGAGAGAGAGATCTATATATAGATATGTATATATGTGTATAATTATATACATACATACATATATGTGTGTGTGTGTGTGTGTGCATATGTGTATATATATATATATTAATTCATAAATATACACCAATATATATATATATATATATATATAGACCTTTGATATCTAGAGAGAGAGAGACAGCAACGGTTAATATATATGAATAAACACACACACACACATTTGCATAATATATATATATATATATTATGCAAATGTGTATGCGTGTGTATTACTCGTGCGTCTCGCAATGCACTAGTAGTACTCCCCACACGTGAACCCATCCTCTAATCCATGACCGGTTACGAAAATGGATGGTTAAAGGAAATGTAGAAGGAAAAGGCATGTATAAATAGTATACCTCAAGAACTGATTTTATATTTTCGTGTACGGACAGGAAAGAGAACGAGAAGTGCCAGTTCCATTGCCGTGATCGCATCAGTAATGTCTGTAAAATTCAAGTGTCTCTGGTTCTTTTGTTCTGTCGCATTCCTTGTCATCGAGGTAACGTTTTTAAATTACCACTGGCAGCGCGACAACGACCCGCGCCTTGGATTCGCTGGCCGCGCGAGTGACTGGGGAAATGGCGCCGCTGACAGCGCGAGGAGAGTGAGCGAGTGTCGGTCGATGTTCGAAATGAACAGCGACGAGAAGAGGGTTTCCCGTGACACCGACCACTACGAGGACCTGAGTGTCACGTTGCCCTTTCACCCTCGCCATCGCGGGGCCTCGCAGTCTCCTTCAGGGACGCTGGGGCCGCGGGCTCTTGGCGCGGAGGACCCGGATCCCCGCCCATTCCCGACAGGAGGAAGGCTCCCCTACCTTCCGTGCCAGCTGCAGGAGTACGGGCCCGAGCTCACCCTTGACTGCATGAGGGCAAGGCTTGGCCAGGGCAGGAAGCTGAGGATCTTGTTTGCCGGAGATTCGAAAATTCGCAATACCTTCTTTAAGTTTCTTAACGTTACCAAGAGCATGCATTACATTATCTCGTACCAGGTAACTATAATTTTTCCAATTTGTTATTACATTTTTGCATGATGATTATTATTTCCATTACACATATATTTCCATCTGTAATGTTATGACAAACACACAGATATGTATGTTTGTGTGTGTGTCTATGTACGCATATACATATTGCTCATAAACACACACACACACAATATATATATATATATATATATATATATATACATACACACATTATACACAAGCACAGTAACATGCATACAAAAAATAAAATGTAGAGAATTATTAAGAGCAAGAGCTACAAAAATAGACAATGACGTGTTTCTTAAAAATCGCAAGTCACTTAGATTGGTCAGACAAGTTACTCCTTCTCTGTTTGTAGACGATCTTTTAGCCACTGCAGAGCGTAGACCTTCCCTCGAATCTTCCCGCAAAAGTACTAAAGTTCTCAGTTGTTTAATTGTGAAATAAAATAAAACCTCGATTGAACCTTAAAGTGTTTTGTTAAATCCGATTCTTGAGTTATTTGATGATGTCAATGGCTTATCCCGACGTTAATTTTGGCTAACAAATCACTTAAACGTAACTTTTACATTCTTATAATAAAAACTGATAAAGGTAATAAGGTTGTTATCCCTGATAATTTAGGGCCTTTTCGGCAACGCTAACGTTAACGGGAAAGCTTAACAGTTAGGTCAGGGTGTTAAGGTTTGGCTGCAAGACGTTATTGTTATGGCTCCATCCATCCTCTGTAATCAAGGCGAAATAGAAGTTGAAGTTCGCTCTTCGTCGTGACAGCTTCCGTTTAAGCAATTAAGTATCATGTACCTACCTCAAAACAACCGAATATATATTTGGCATATAATCAGGAAAAGTAACAAAATCACTGTAATAAAAGGTAATAAAATTACAGTCGACAATAAACTTATTTTATTAGGGAATATAGAAGCAAATAGTAAGGATGGTTATGTGTATTTAAAAAGCCAAATCATATATATTTGTTAAACAGTATTTACACTACTTCACCTTAAAGTCTCGCTGTCAGCCTTCATCTGTCCTCCCGTCAAAACAGAGATGCCCCAAGCTGTAGAAATCAGCAGGCGTGAAGGGTAGTGTAGATAACTGCATTACAGAGTAGTGGCATTAAACATCTTTGTAAACCCTTACAAGCTTTACAGATGGAAAAATAATGTATGAAAATGTTATATATTCAAAGGAGAAAATCATAATAAATAACTAGTATGACATAACATTAAAAAGCTCATTTTAGAATTACCAATTGTGTGGCCATTGAAACTCTCGAATACGATTTTATTCTTATTGTAGTAGCCAGTCATTTCTTTTATTAAACTATACACTTCATCTACACTTCAGAAAGAAAAGAAAGAACGGAAAGTTATGTCAGTAATAAACTATTCTTAAGGATAGGCCTATCCACAACATTCTTGATAATAATACAAATTATATAGTTAAACGATTTGAGGTGGAGCTTACACTATACATTGATTCCTGTATAACATTAAAAATAATAAATAATCTCTGTCTGTCTCTCCCTCTGTGTCTCTCTCTGTGTGTCTCTCTGTGTCTTTCTGTGTCTTTCTCTGTCTCTCTCTGTGTCTCTCTGTCTCTCTCTCTCTAACTATCTATCTATCTATTATCTATCTGTTATCTATCTATTATGTATATGTACATATATTTACATATGTATATATTCATATATATTTATATATATATATGTATATATATATTTGTGTGTGTGTGTGTGTGTATGTGTGTTTGGGTGCATATATATGTATTTATATATATATATATATATATATGTATGTATATATATGTATATATACATATGTGAATATATATATATGTATATGTGTGAATACATATATCTATATATGTATATATATACATATATATGTATATATATAAATGCATGTGTGTGTGTGTGTGTATACATATATATGTGTGTGTGTGTGTGTGTGTGTGAGTGTGTGTGTATGTCTATAAAGGCATGTGTATGTGTGTGTGTATCTATAATATATACATATAAATATATAAATGTGTGTGTGTGTGTGTTTTCTGTGTGTGTGGTGTGTTTGTGTGTGTATGCATGTGTATGTGTGTGTGTGTGTGTGTGTGTGTGTGTGTGTGTGTGTGTATGTGTGTGTGTGTGTGTGTGCATATACAGATATATGTACATATTATATACATATATATACGTATGTATATATGTATATACACATGTATATATACATATCTATATATATACATATATCTATATAACTGATATATACAGTATATATATATATATATATATATATATATATATATATATGTGTGTGTGTGTGTGTGTATGTGTGTATATATATATGTGTGTGTGTGTGTGTGTGTATATGTGTGTGTGTGTGTGTGGATGTGTACCTATATGTATATAACTGATATATAGTATATATATGTGTGTGTGTGTATATTTATATATATATATATATATATATATATATATAGTATATATGTGTATATATAGTCTATATATATATTTAATATATATATATATATATTAAATATATATATATAGACTATATATATACACATATATACTATATATATATATATATATATATATATATATATATATATATGTATATATATATATAGTATATATGTGTATATATATAGTCTATATATATATATTTAATATATATATATATATATATATATATATATATATATGTGTGTGTGTGTGTGTGTGTGTGTGTCCCTTTACTGTATGCTTACATTATGCATGAGTGTATTCTACATCTTAAAAATATGAAACTGGGGTCAACTTTGAATGTGTGTGTATTTGAATGCATATGTGCGAACACACACACACACACACAAACGCACACACACACACACATATATATATATATATATATATATATATATATATATATATACATGTATATATATGTATATATGTGTGTGTGTGTGTGAGTGTGTGTGTATAAATGCATGTGTGTACTTCCGCACACACACACACACACAGATATATGTATATATATATATATATATATATATACGTATATATCCATGTATATATACATATATATATCATATATATACATATGTATATACGTATATATCCATGTGTGTATATATATATATATATATCATATATACATATATGTACATACATATACATATATACGTATATATCCATGTGTGTATATATATATGTATATATATGTGTGTGTGTGTGTGTGTGTGTGTGTAGACAGTACCATGATTTTTAGAACGGGGTGATACGGTAATCTTTTCTATATGTTAGGTGAATGCAAAGCAAATTTCTTGACATTTGTTTTTATTTTTAATCTTAACAAATGTTTCACACTGATATCCCGAATAACCACCCTCCCAGGAAGGCTTCAACACGCCTTCAATGTAGTGGCGCCCTATTCCTGACTTCGGGCTTCCGAAGGCACGCATGGGTG
>NC_061857.1:18856948-18859448 GCF_019202785.1 Penaeus chinensis
TTTGAACTGATATCGGGTTGAGAGAAAGGGACGGTAGAATGAACATACTGGGTTGTGAATGTATTGTACAAAATCAAACTGGTACGTGATGAAAAAAGTTTGAAGGACCCTGATCTACCAAAAGAGAAAATAGAACTTCTAGTCTGTGTCTTAAGTAAAGGTAAGTAAATATTTTGTTTCTACTTTTTACTAATAATCATGAGATTGATGATTTTAATTTATTTATAGTTTTTTTATAGTGAAATACTGTCACAGAATAAATATCAACGTGGCAATATGTAGTCACTATGTTATATATTATTGTTTACAAAGGCCCTTTTCCGCGATGCACATACTTCCCGACATTGGGCAGGCTATTCAAAATGAACTCCAGTTCTGTATTTTTAATATGTACAATAAAGGGAGAGTGCTGCAGCTGTAAAAATAGTGCAGCTCCGAACAAAGGATATATATTCAGAGCAATGATTAGCCAGCTATTGGCAACAAGCGTTGTCGACGTGTAAACTGGTAGCAGTGTTGCATATGAGATTGAGCAACATAGTCACTCCCTCTTCCAGTGTTGTCTCGCCGTCGTGGTTTGTGTCGTCGCATCGCAAGTGAGCGTACAGCGGCGTGAGAGTGAGGTTTTGCATGTGCAAATCCGCGCACAGAGCCCTCACGGCCAGACCATGGGGCAGGAGCGAGTCCCACCACCAGAGGCCCTCCGAGTCGGCCTTCAGCCAGTCCCTCTCAGTCCGAGAGCCCGAGGGCGACCGTCCGTCTCGGATCCGGGATTCTTCTACATCCCGGAGGTAGTGGAAGAATATCATGTCACTCCACTCGATGTTGCTGTCAGAGAAGATGGCGGGTCGCATGTGGTTCTCATGAGGCGCAAAGGGCTTTAGGCGACTCTCCGACAGCACAAGGACGCGAGTTCGCAGTGATATGCGATGTAGCAGTGGGACCACTCGAGAGAGTCCTTCTCTCATGAGGTCCAAGACACTGAGATAAGGAATAACGTGTCCCCAGTCCATCTCTCCCAGTGTCCAAGTGGAGTATGCTGTATAAAAATGTCAATAGTAATTATTAGAAATTATTATCATGCATCACAAGGAAGCTTGAAATGCCTCCTGGATGCTCGAATACAGACATTCAGAGTGGACACTTAATCAGACCTGTGATCCAGGGGCTCATTGAAAATTCAGAAGAGAGTAAAGAAAACATATGCATTTGTGGCATGAACATTCATATGATATTACAAACGCGTTGGTAATATTTGCAAGAGTACGAGTAATTGATATCTTCAGTTAAGCAAACGCAACTTACCAGTCACCAAGAGATCAGGAGCCGGGTCAGTCCCCGCCGCCAATCTCTTCAGGAGCTGGACGTCCTCTCGATACTCAAAAGTCGAGGAGGAGCTCACTAGAAACGTGCAAAATCTGAGAAAATCAGGAAGAGTAAGGTCTGGGAAAGCATTTAGATATTATGTACTGTTTACGGAAAACGAAGGTTTTATCGCAATGAATATCGGTATCATACTTTGCAGATTCCACTGACTGTCTGCTGATAATAAGCATGCTACTTAACCCGGTGGCTGGAGGAGGAGCACCGCCAGCGAAGCGGGGAATTTTGAAGCCACTCATCTATTACACTTTTTGCATAAATATCTATTTGTGTTGTAATTAATTATTTTTCGAGATAAGAGAGTCTCAGAAAGAATATAAAATAATGCAAGGTTTCTCATCTTCTGTGCTCGGTTGGTGGTGCTCCCTTCCGCAGCCAGTGGGCTAAGAATGAAAGATGTGGAAATACGAACCGCATGGAAACACGTAGGCTTGGGTTGACCTTTGACACAGCGTCAAAATGTGTCCACATGATTTCATCCAATTTGCTTAGGACGTCCTCAAGACTGCCTGAAGTGTTCTGCGGATGAAGAAGATGTTTCAGCATACGTACAGGCAGTTTCGGAGGCAGCACTGATGTAGTTATGATTAGATTCAACATTGTAGAAACACACAATCATGCGTAGCTCATATTAATGCAATACAAAATATATTCTAAATTCACCAAACTTTGGAGACCTCTTTTAATGCGAAGCCCCAGGCTATAGCACATTTAGCTTATATATATATATATATATATATATATATATATATATATATATGTATATATATGTATGTATGTATATGTGTATATACATATAGCACATCTATCTATCTATGTATATAAACACACACATAAGTATGTATGCATATATATATGTATATATATAGCACACACATGCACACACAAGTACTCACACAGACACGCACACACAGACACACACACACACACACGCGCGCGCGCGCGCGCGCACACACACGCACACACACTGGTGAAGTTTTAGAATGAATTGTTTATTGCATTCATACGAGTTATCCGCCTGATCATGTTACTGAACATACATACATACATACATACATACATACATACATAGATATGGAAACATATAGTGCTGGGATACTGATAGGAGCAGATACGG
>NC_061857.1:18869448-18874448 GCF_019202785.1 Penaeus chinensis
TGAAGGAGACTGCGAGGCCCCGCGATGGCGAGGGTGAAAGGGCAACGTGACACTCAGGTCCTCGTAGTGGTCGGTGTCACGGGAAACCCTCTTCTCGTCGCTGTTCATTTCGAACATCGACCGACACTCGCTCACTCTCCTCGCGCTGTCAGCGGCGCCATTTCCCCAGTCACTCGCGCGGCCAGCGAATCCAAGGCGCGGGTCGTTGTCATGCTGCCAGTGGTAATTTAAAAACGTTACCTCGATGACAAGGAATGCGACAGAACAAAAGAACCAGAGACGCTTAAATTTTACAGACATTACTGATGCGAACACGGCAATGGAACTGGCACTTCTCGTTCTCTTTCCTGTCCGTACACGAAAATATAAAATCAGTTCTTGAGGTATACTATTTATACATGCCTTTTCCTTCTACATTTCCTTTAACCATCCATTTTCGTAACCGGTCATGGATTAGAGGATGGGTTCACGTGTGGGGAGTACTACTAGTGCATTGCGAGACGCACGAGTAATACACACGCGCATACACATTTGCATAATATATATATATATATATTATGCAAATGTGTGTGTGTGTGTTTATTCATATATATTAACCGTTGCTGTCTCTCTCTCTCTAGATATCAAAGGTCTATATATATATATATATATATATATTGGTGTATATTAATGAATTAATATATATATACACACATATGTACACACACACACACACACACACACACACACACATATATATGTATGTATGTATGTATATAATTATACACATATTTACATATCTATATATAGATCTCTCTCTCTCTCTTTCTCACTTTCTCTCTCTCTCTCTATCTCTCTGTGTGTGTATGTATACATATATATACATATATATATAATAACATTATACATATAATAACCTTATACATATAATAACATTATCATTTATATTTCATTAATATGAAAAATATATATATATTGTGTGTGACTGTATATAATAATTGCATCCTTTAATTCCTCTTTTTTAAGACTTTTAGCTGTATACTTTCAGATCTAACTAAGCCCTTTTTGATCGCCCCACGCACAATAAAGCGATGTTGCTTGCTAAGAAATCTGTCTATTTTTGCGTCAGAAATGCACTGGCCCGTCAACAACACTCAGAAAAGTAGAGATACCAAAGAATTGTCCATCTTCGTATCATTATTCTCATTATTATTATTGTAGTGTACGGCTGCGCACTCGCCGACTCTAAGGTCGATCTCGCCTGGACTGACATCGTCCTCGGACGCTGAGTGGTTGAGGCCACATGCCTGCCTCCTCTACCACGGAACAAAGGACGTGGGGAACTCTGCGATGCTGCCATTGACTGGGATGAAACGTCCCGGGCTCCGCTTCCATCAATGATGCGGGCGCACTCGCTGTGCACCCGCACGAGGCTGGTGCTTCACCCGCCATTTACGCCTCGCCCACGTGATTCTAGTGCGACTTCATAAACCGTGACCAAAGCCATACGAGCCGCCAAAGACAGTGTTAATAACTAATGTGAACATGGTTATAAAAATAACCAAAGAACGTATTTTATACCAAGTCTCGTTACTTGGATGGCGTTGAAGTCCAATACCGTAAAGGGTTACAGCCCGAAATGCACAGTTTTCACGTAAATCAGTTTTCCTCGGTATCCTTCCTTTATCATTATTTTTAAAATATTCTATCTCTTTGGCGACGCTTCCAAAGTGTCAATATAATGGTTGTTACATATTTTGGTTGTTTGTTTTTCTCTCCCTCTCTCTTTTCATGGTAGTTCGGGTCCTTTGGGTTGTTTGGACTACCGAGCTATCGGGTTGGTCTTCCGAAGCTTTGCGTATCTTCTTCTTTTCGCGCCATGCTTAGGGGAAGACAGTTCGGTCCTGACTTCTATGCTATATAGTGGTTCCGCTCTCGATATTGTGCTCGCTTTGGATTTACTTCGCCTTGGATTTACCTCGCTTCACGCCAGGGTTGACGAATCCGTGTTTTGTTTGCAAGATAAGTATTCTTATGGTTGTGTGTAGGAGACACCTGGTCTCTGTTGGACTTTGGCGTGTGACATGCTGCATTACTATTTGCAGGGTGCACTCTCTTCCACGAAAACCCAAAGCAGCCCTTTGATCGCACAAAGGGTCAGAGCATAAAAAGGACCACTCACATAGAAGGGACACTGCTTGAGGATCCGTACCTCCAGTGTGCCATTTCCTATTTTTAAGCTGAGTTATTACTTAGTTTTTTGTTGTTGTTGTTTTTATGATTGGTTGTTTCTTTGTTTCTTTTTTCCCCCCAGCTTGAGGCTCCGTACCTCCTGGGAGAAAGATCTTCAACATTCTCGCCCGTATTTTTAGAGTCGTTTTAGCTTGTCTTTGCCGTTCTTTTGTTTATTTGTTTTACTTTGCCTTTGTCGATTCCTGCCTGGCCTTGTGGGTGTTCAGGCAGTCTGTGATCTATGCTATTTTGGTGTTTTATTGTTTTACTTGGCTTCCGACGCTAAGTAAATTTCTTCGTACACGTTTTTCTCTCGTTAACTACACAAGTGTTTTTATTCGGAGTTCCTCAGCACTATATATATATATATATATATATATATATATATTTTTTTTTTTTTTTTTTTTTTAATCTCCATTCTGGGTTGGAGATTAGCTTGTTTAAATTAGGGTTTGGTGTATTTTTTTTCGTGCTAATACTCTGTCTAAAAATACTTATGGAGTTGGGACGCCAACTTAGGGGTAAATGTTTTTTTTTTTTTTTTTTTACATCTGGTGTTGATTTCCACGTGCATCACCCCCGCTGTGATTAATTTGGTGATGTACGCAACTATCAAAATTTCCCATGACTGAATTATTTGTAGACCTCCCTAATGAGTGTAACCTGATCAATAAATATCACACCGTCATAGAACTTTCACTCAGTCCCAGTCAAACGACATCTGTGTTAAGTTCTAGTTCTGACTAAAGCTGAATGCTTAACGTTCTTGGGCTTGGGTCTCCTAAACAGCACATTGCTAGTTACTCTATCTTGCAACCCTGAAAGGCTGTAAAAAGGCTAGATGAATCAGAGTATATTAAGCTGATATTCTAGAATAGATCATAACTTTGCTACACCTGGGTTCCCACTTCCAGCAGGTGGATGCTCAACCCGAAGGGAAGAGGAAGAATTCTATGATCTTGCATTTTCCATACACGTCCACGCATTTACACGCTTACACACACATTCTGTATTTTCCTTCCACCCTCTTCTCATACAACATTCACACCCCCATACACAACACACACGGTTCCCGAACCTACTAATCGGGTGGTGGCAGGGTGACGTAGGCCGGGAACCTTACATCTGTTCACTGCAGACGAATCTTTTCCTGAATAATTTTATTCTTATTCTCGGTCGAGCCCGAACTCAACCAGACACATAAAAATCTACTTGGTCTACGCCCCGCTACAATTATTATTATTATCATTATTATCATTATTATTATAATCATTATCAATATCCTCGCCATCATCATTATCTTTATGATGATGATTATTATTATTATTATTATTATTATTATTATTATTATTATTATTATTATTATTATTATCATTACCATTATTACGATTATTATCGACATCATCATCATAATCATCATCATCATCACTATCTTTATCATCAATATTATCATTGTTATTAATATTATATCATCAACATCACCATCATCAATATTATCATTATTATTATCATCATCACTATCATCATCATCATCATCATCATCATAATGCTCTTCATTATTATCATTATCCTCCTCATCATCATCATTATCATCAATATCATCATCATCATCATCTATCATTGCCTTTCTCAATGCACTATACTAAACTCCAAGATTAATTATGGCTGTCGGCGTGTCAGCTCGTTGTCAGTTTCCCAGGAGAGGGATCGTCTTCCGCCCCGCCGCTGGCGCCCTCCTCGTCAGGAGTGGCTCTGAGGGCCGGGACAGTCTGCCACCCGATGGAGCAGCCGCGGTCGAGGAACACCTCTCGTCCTTGTGGTCAAGTATTATTATTCAAGGAGTGTGGCTGGTAGTTAGAGAAGCAATTTTAGTTTAGGAAGTTATTTTCTTTATATTTACGTCATTATAATTGTATCTAATTACCATCTGCCCTCGTGGTTATAAATTCTATTTTGATATAGTAAATGTGAAGCGTACTATAATGATGAGTTAATATATATGTTATTGCTAGTGAGTATATAAAGTAAATCTTGTTGGCCATTTCATATGTTTCCCCTTTTCTTTAGAAATTTGTTTTAGTTATAAATCAATTCTCAAGAATGAATTTCTGTACAGACAAATTGTTTGTTTTACTTTCACACCCTTGGTTACGTGTAAGTAATGTTTATATAAAAGTTATATTATAATTTTAAAAAATCCATAAATATAATTATCCATAAATATAGGTTATAATTTTCAATAGGACTAAAAAATAAAAGAACGAATAATATGTTTCTTGGAAGCAAGGTATTCTTGGATAAATGAACATCTACTGGCAACAGACATTGTTGGCTTGCAAAGTGACAGCGGCATTGCATACGAGGTTGAGCAACATAGTCGCCCTCACTTGCAGTGTTGTTTCGCCGGCGTGGTTGGTGTCGTTGCACCGCAAGCGGCCGTACTGCGGCGTGAGAGTGAGGTTCTCGGCGTGCAGCTCCGCGCACAGAGCCCTCACGGCCAGACCATGAGGCAGGAGCGAGTCCCACCACCAGAGGCCCTCCGAGTCGGCCTTGAGCCAGTCCCTCTCCGCCCGAGAGCCCGAGGGCGACCGTCTCTCTCGGATCTGGGTCTCTTCTACCTGCTGAAGGTAATGGAAGAACATCTTCTCGCCCCACTCGACGTTACTATCTGAGAAGACGTAGAAGCGCCAGGGATGGAAATGCCGCGCGAACGGCTTCACTCTGCTCTCCGACAGCACGAGCACGCGAGTCCGGAGCGACAGGCGGTGGAACAGCGAGGCCAGCCGGCG
>NC_061857.1:18879448-18891948 GCF_019202785.1 Penaeus chinensis
AGGTGTTGCGAATCTTCGAATCTCCGGCAAACAAGATCCACAGCTTCCTGCCCTGGCCAAGCCTTGCCCTCATGCAGTCAAGGGTGAGCTCGGGCCCGTACTCCTGCAGCTGGCACGGAAGGTAGGGGAGCCTTCCTCCTGTCGGGAATGGGCGGGGATCCGGGTCCTCCGCGCCAAGAGCCCGCGGCCCCAGCGTCCCTGAAGGAGACTGCGAGGCCCCGCGATGGCGAGGGTGAAAGGGCAACGTGACACTCAGGTCCTCGTAGTGGTCGGTGTCACGGGAAACCCTCTTCTCGTCGCTGTTCATTTCGAACATCGACCGACACTCGCTCACTCTCCTCGCGCTGTCAGCGGCGCCATTTCCCCAGTCACTCGCGCGGCCAGCGAATCCAAGGCGAGGGTCGCTGTCGCGCTGCCAGTAGATGCTTAGGAGGGTCACCTCGATGGCAAGGAGCGCGGCAACACAGAAACCCAAGACACACTTGAGTTTTACCGACATTATCAAAGTCAGCCCGTCATTGGAACTGGCTTTTCTCGCTCACTTTCCTGTTTGTGTACAAAAATATAAAAGTAATTCTTGCAACCATTCTATTTGCTCCCTTGCCTAGCCTGTGGTGTACTAATAATATTTGTCTTTTCCTCTAAATTTCCTTTAAAGGAGGAAGACCCGATCAATTTTGGTGCGGCACTCTCTCATCTTTCCTTGTTCATCATAAAGCAAATCAAGTTCTTCGTCCAAGGAACGTGACTGCAGAAAGCAGGTGCGATGAACTACTTGCAAACTTTATATTACAAGCACGACAGTCCTCACTTGCAGTCGTCTGGATCTCTCCGAGCGAGCGAAGAGGCGCGAGGCTGCGGCGCCCGAGGGTGAAGGAAAACTCGAGCCAATTGTCGTCGAGTATATAGCTGTGTAGGTCATCTTGCTACAGCATTTTTATCGCAACGAAGGAAAGTTTGGATAGAAAATAGAGGGCAGAAATATTCTATTCACACACATCACACACATACTTGAGACGTTTTATATATATGAATATATATACATGTATATATATGAATATATATGAATATATATGTATATATATAAATATATATGTATATATATAAAGATGTATATGAATATATATGTGTGTGTACTGTACTTTCATACATACTTACATATATGTATATATATATATATATATATATATATATATATATATATATTATATGTATGTGTATATGTGTGTGTGTGTGTGAACATAAAGACACACGCACATACACACACATATATATATATGTATATATACTCATATATCTATCAATGTATGTATGTCTGTATGTGTTGTCTTGTTGTTTATCACTAAGGCGTTTGTTATTATAGAGATGTGGCTAAACTGTCTATCTCGGTCTGACGGCGGTATCATCTTCACGTACCATGCCTTATAGCACTGGTGGCCACAGACCTCCAAACATCTCTATTTTGACACCAGCGTATGAGTTCTATATTGTCCCTTGTTCCTGTCTAGTTCTTGATAGTATCCATTTGTTTCTGTCTTTGTCTCCCTCTTGCCCGATTTCCTTCTATTCTTCCTGTTAGAATTAGATGCTCTAACTCGTTAGCTCTGATTGATTGATTATTTAAAATTATCTGCCGCGTCAACAGCACAGGTCATTAGCTGCGAACACCTTGTTAGACTGAAATATCAAAATATTTAAAACGTTAAAAAATCCATAAAAAAATGTCATAAATAACAATAAATATTATATTAAAAAATCAAAGCATAAACATTATGCTCTAAATGTCTAAAAACTATTGAATAAACATTATGCATAATTAAATTTTGTTGAAAATATTAGTTTCCCTGAGGAAACTAATAAGACCTTCTATGTCACAATCCTCCCCCAATATTTTTCAGTGTATATGGGGGAGACAAGTACCTTCCTCTTTGGTCTGAGAATGTTGCACATCTTTCCACTACATGTGCGACCGTTAATGGCTCTTGGCATTCCTCACAGCTTGCTTCACTTTTAGCCATCATCGGCCCATGAGTCAGTCTTGTGTGCCCGATTCTCAGCCTTGTTCATAGAACTTCTACTTGTCTTTTGGGATGAATGCTGGTCACCCAACTGCCAAGGTCATCTCTAATCTCTCGCAGTTTGTTTCTAAAGGTATGCCTCCACTGTT
This sequence comes from Penaeus chinensis, assembly GCF_019202785.1. Classification (NCBI taxonomy): domain Eukaryota; kingdom Metazoa; phylum Arthropoda; class Malacostraca; order Decapoda; family Penaeidae; genus Penaeus; species Penaeus chinensis. Next base: position 18,881,616 of record NC_061857.1, read on the forward strand.
CTCTCCATTTATCACGAAGACAACTCCTGATGCTGGGTTTCAAGTCAGTGTGTGGGAGAGGAAAACGAGCATCACAGGGCTGAGCGGCAGCTGCCTTGGCCCTCCGATCAACTTGCTCATTCCAACTGATACCAACATGCGCTGGCACCCAACACAGAGTTATCTTTTTACGTGCTGACATCAGTGCAAGCCAATCTTGAACCTCCCTCACCACTGGATGTGATGAGTTTAAGCTCTTGATTGCTTGCAAGGCACTACGATAGTCACAATATATTACAACGGAATGGTTTGTAAGATATCTAGTCATCAAGATAATTGATCTTAGTAGGTCTAAGGGTATGGTTCCTGTTTTGTATATTTCATTAATTATTTCCTTCAGGTTGCATTTTCCTAACACCCCTGAAGCTTCTAGCATTTCAATATGTAACTGGTCTACACCTGGAGCCTTTCCCTTTTTCGTCTTTTTGATTGCATGTTCTATTTCTGTGTCTATTATATCTGGTCCTATATTTTCGTCTCTGATGGATGGTTTGTTACCCCTTTCATCAGCGAAAAGCTCTCTGTATTCTGACCATCTTTTCAGAATGTCATCTTTACCTCTTTAGCTTTTATATATCCACTAGCACTGCATATTTTCTTGACTGTTATTTCTTTGATGTCCCTATGTATTTCTTTAGTACCTGCTTTCTTCAATCTTTCTATCCTTTCACACTTTCCATTTGACCACTTCTCTTTTCTTATAGACATTTCTTCTTGATTATTTAATTTAATATTCTATATTCTTCTTCTGATTTTTGTTTCACTTTCCTCCTTTCTTCCATTAGATCTAAAATTTGTTTATTCATCCTTTTTTTTTATTCCTTACACCAATGATTTTTGTTGCACTTTGATTCATTATGTGTTTATGATTCACAAAATGAGAATTTACACCAATATTCTCGTCACTTGGTAAATGTTCATATCTATTTTCAGTTTCCAGTTGGAAAGCTTCTTTGAGTCTGGGATCTTTTAATTTTTCGAGGTGTAAATTTTCCTCTTTCGTCTTCATCGGTTTTGATTGTTGTAACTACTGGGTTATGGTCGCTATCGCAATCCCCACCGGGGTATGTTTTGGCCTGTCTTACCGCGTTCCTGAACCTCCTGTTGATAGTTATGTAATCAATTTGATTTCTAGCTCTGTCACCTGGACTTTTCCATGTGTACAGCCTTATTGGTGGATGTTCTAATCACGTGTTGGTAATAACCTGATCTTTTTCAGAACACTACTCTATCCCTTTTTCACCTCTTTTATTTATTTCTCATAGACCGTATGAACCCACTACATTTCCATTTCTTCTCTTTTTCCACTTTTGTCATTAGATCGCCCATAACAATTGAATGTATGCTTCTTCGATTTGACCATAAAAACTTTTTATTTCTTGCTCTGTTGATTCTTTAGTTGGGGCATAACCTTGTATGATGCTATAGGTTTGAAGGGAACAGAAGGAGAAACTGTATGGCGAGTTACCTTGGAAGTTTGACACTTAATGCAAGAACGTGTCCTGTTTCTTGCATCATTGTTGATACCAGTCCAGATAAATCTCGAGGTCAGAAGATGCTGTGATGTACGCACACCAAGAAGGGAGATGTCATGGAGTTGCTTGAAGATGGCAAGTCGATATTTTTGAAGTAGATATGGACGAATGGTGTCAGTAGAAACATCAGCATACAGGCTTACATCCGTTCCAGGAACTTTAATTTTCTTCAGTTGAAATGCAGGATTATCTTTCAGTTGTTGCAGCTCAGCATCATTGACTTGGTCTGCGACAATTGCTGCATAATTGATGAGGGAAGAATCAGGGCATCAGCTGTAGTAGTATCATCTTGGCTTTTGATGTACCAGATGTCTGTAGTGAACTGCGAAATGTAGTCAATATGACGAAGTTGTCAAGGAATGTAGGTAGACTCGTGGCCTTCTACTAAATGCCGAAACTGTTTGATTGCTTTATAAACAGCTAAAAGTTCTCAATCAAAGGCTAAAGGTTTCCACCCATCTTCCACATATCATTGGAGAGCAGTTCCAATGTCAGTATTGGGGGCATCAGTAGTGTTGGACGTTGGAGCATCTTGACTGGGAAAGCTGAGTGTAGTTTCTGCACTGAGGGCTTACTTAGCAGCATTGTAGGCAATATCAGTTTCAGAAGTCCAGACAAGAGCAACTGACTGACCTCTCTTGCATGGTCTGATAATGGAATACAGAGGCTGTAGAAACAGAGAACGCTTTGGAATGAATCTGTTGTAGTAGTTAATCATCCCTAGGAATTCCTTGAGCTGGTGCTGTGTAGTTGGCTTAGGAAACTGTTGAATGGCCTCACATTTGGCAGGAAGTGGAGTGATACCTGCTGCAGAAACTGTGACACTGTCTGTATTGGATACCATAATCATTCAGACATTTGAGGACTTGCATTAGATGATCCTGATGTTCAGCAGCATCCTTACTGGCGATGAGTAGATCATCAATATAAGCAAAGACATCAATGAAATGCTGGAATGTTTATGCAGCATTTTTTCAGTCCAAAGAGCACCCAGACAAGCCAAATGGGGTGATAATGGCTGTTTTCGGGATGCCTGAAAGGAGGACTGGTATTTGGTGGAATGCTTTAGCCAGATCAATTTTGGAGATGGAACATCCAGGGGGTTTAAAATTCTTGAATGTTGGGAAATGGATAATGGTCCATCAGCGTCTGAGAATTGTGAGCCCTGTAGTCACCGCAGGGTTGTAGTAGTCCATTCTTTAAGCAACTGGTCATATCTGCAGTTCAGATGACCAGTTGCTTGAGCTTGCATGGATAATTCCCAGATTAGTAGGGACTCGCCTCTTCTTTTACTATGTGATACCGTTCTGGAGGTAATCGACGAGACCTAGCGTTTGTAGGTCGACCAGTTGTTTCGATGTGATGAGTAATGGAATGCTTTATAGAAAGGGTTGCAAATTATGGCTGAGTAAGTGAAGGAAAGGACTTCAGCAATGATGCAAGTGGGTTGTTGGCATTGATTGTGGAGATCTGCAAGCTATTTTCATGTAGATGTTGAGCATTAGTAGACTTCATAGAAGCAGTATCAAGGAGTCTCCGATTTTTAATAGTAAGAGGCTAAAGTTCCTCAAAAAATTGGCACCAGGAATGGCTTGAGACACAGCTGCTACATAGAGAGTCCACCGAAATGTGCACTGATCATGATCGGAGGGAATGATTTGTGACTTGCCGTTGCTGGCAAAATGCTAATCTCGGCGCCAGTGTCGATTAGAAACTTAATGTTAGAGAGTGGGTCCAACACAGAATGGAAGAGGTGTTGCGAACATTATGCGCCTCTAATGCTCGTTTTTGTTGTTTAAAGGTTTATTGACATTGCAGGGCTGAAGATACTTCTTTGAATTTGCTGCGATGGAAGCATATGTCATCTATTCCTCTGGACCAACTTCTTGACCTGTAGCATGGCTTATTGTTAATAAAGATGCGATGAGACACAAGTTGTACTTGATTTTAGAGAGCATTAACCTGTATAGTGAGCTTTGCAACAAGTTCTGCCAACTGCTCTGTTGTGATATGGAAGCTACTTAGGCCACAGAACGAGAAGTAGGGAGCGACACCATAAGCTCATCTGCTAATTTTGCGAGTTCATTGATGGTGAGCTTCCCTTTTACTGTGAACAATCCCTGTTGAATATGTGAAGGCAGGTGTTGAAAGATCATCTTGTCAAAACTACCAATACTTGGCACCAAGGAGCTTCTTCATTCGGCGTAACAAATCAGTTTTTTCGTTGCCGAGTTCTTCCTTGCTGAAAAGTTCCTGAATTCTGGTAGTAATAGGAGATTCCAGTTTCGACAGCAATGCGGTCTTCAGCAGTTCATATGGCTCATCCGACTGCGCAGCAGTCGAAATGATGTGCAATACTTGAATCAAAACATCTGGAGTAAGGAGAGATGTAGCTGGACTAAACTTGATACTTTTGGTGATGCAGTGCGCTTTAAAACATCACTCGAGGATGGTGAACCACATGGAAGGGTCATGACTGCAGAAAGCCAGTACTCGGAATGTGTTGATAGATGTAAAGTCATCTTTGGTGTTGCTAGAGGCAGTAGCGTCGCTTCTGGTATCCTCGTCGGGCATCCTGAGACACAGTGGCACAAACACCGATGAAAACCACTGAAGAGTGTGTCATATGGTCAAACATATTTATCTTACTAGAATTATGTGTTCTATCTATCTTATATTAAAGTATTAGTACCGTATCCCTCTACATATATTGCATACGTATGTAACCCTTATGTAAACATTAGTGTTGTACACTCTTCCAGAATATACTCGTGTAGCTCAGCAGAGCTCTGTATTTTATTCCTCTTTTCCCCTCAAATGAAGCAATAAAACATATAAAACATGGTGGCAGCTGTACTCCGTCTCCAAGCATAGATAAAGAGGGGAAAAAGGTAATAACAACCTGGAGATACCAAAATATGGACTTTAAAATACGAGAGGTAAGCGACCAACCAGCAAAGAGACAAGTGCCACGTCACACCTAAATCACGAATGATTCGCTCTCAGTGAAGGTATCAAGACAAATAAGTTCCTGTGTACCCAACACAGCTCAACTTTAGTGCACTGAAACTGTCATAATACTCGCACTGCCACGTCAACAGCCATCAAAATGGCCGGCGCCGAACATTGTCGTCGCTCACCAAGTATGAATTGGAAAACTAGCTATTCATATGGCGCCCTTATGACTTCCCAAAAACGTTGTATTAGATACTTCAAGGTTAAAAAGATACCAAGAGAGGAGTAGGCAAACCACATCATTCTGTACGCAGACACTTCTGGAGAGGAAATGATAGAGGCAAGCAATCTGACTGAAGAAGATATGAAAGACCCTGACAAAGTTTGGGATGTTCTTCAGACCCAGGTAAAATCAAAGACTAACAAATATGTTGACAGACTTCGCCTACGAAAATTCATTCAGAGAAAAATGAATCTAGTGATGAGTTCTTGAATAGATGTGAAGCTCAAGCTAAGAGATGCAAATTTACTAAGGCAGAACATGAAGCAAGAGTCATTGAGCAATTCATGGATGGAATATACAGTAATGATTTGCAGAGAAGCCTTATTATGAAAGGTGAAAACATAAGGTTGAGCAAAGCCATTGACATTGCCAGATCTTATGAAGCAACCATAAGAGATAACAGAGACATGAGAGCCAAAATAGTCAATTATGACCTAAATGTTGATGCTGTGGGATACCCTAATTTTGCAAGGGCATCAAAACCATGCAACAAATGTGGGTGAGCACACAAATACCCCCCACAATCCTGCCCAGCATATGATGCTAGGTGCAATACATGTGGCAAGATGAACCACTGGCAAAAAATGTGTCTGTCAATACCATAAAATAAGAAAAAAAAACAAAAAAAAACAAGAGTAAGGGCACAAGCCAAAGTCATTATGCCAGAAATAAAGTCCATAGAAACTTCAACAGTGACAAACCCAGGAAAGCTAACAGAACATCTGCTGTGTATGAATTCAGCCAAGATGACCCCAATGAGGATTATTTCACAGTAAGCTCTGTTAGAGTAGCAGAGGTTTCAAACAGTAAGGATAGTGAAGCTCTGCGATCTATCAAACAACAAGACTGGCTCGATGAAAATCAAGGTTGATACAGCAAACCTGCTCCCGATTAGATCATTTCGAATTATATGTCCAGAGTTATTAGATGCTCATGGGAAGAAAAATCTGACTAACAACCATCAGAAGAATTTGATTGCAGTGAACAATTTGAAACTCAAGCATTTTGGGTCGATCAAGTTAAAGTGCACCTTCGACAAGAAAAACTAGATCGATACAGATTTCTACATTCTGGACCAAGAAGTTGGACCAACTATTTTGGGTCTGCCAAGCCTGAGAGCCCTAGGCATGGTGACAATTCATGAGGCACGGATGCATCCTCAACCAACCACGGCCGTCCAGTCGATGGATGATTTAAAGAAATCATACCCGGAACAGTTTGATGAAATTGGCAGTTTTCATGGAAAGTACCACATAGTGCTGAAAGAGGGTTTAAAACCAGTTGTCCATGTACCGAGAAAATTTCCTATACATAAAAAAGAACTTCAAAACCAGCTCGAAGACATGGAAAAAATAGGAGTTATCAAAAAGGTGTTGGAACCTACAGATTGGGTCAACAGCATGGTATGCACCATGAAGAAGGATGGCAGCCTGCGCGTATGCTTAGATCCAAAGAACTTGAACAAAGCTATAAAAAGAAGTCATCACAAGACAACTACGTAAGAGGAAATCACACACAAGTTTGCAGACTCTAGATTTTTCATCAAACTTGATGCAAAGAATGGCTATTGGTCAGTTACGCTTGACGAAACTAGTTCATTCCTCACTACATTCAACACTCCTTTTGGCAGCTACAGATATTTCAGAATGCCATTTGGCCTGGTTATGTCATAAGATGTTTTCCAGCAATAAATGGATCAGATCCCCAAAAACTGTCCTGGTACCATTGGCATTGCTGATGTTATAGTTGTGTTTGGAAAAACTGAAGAGGAGCATGACATAAACCTGCATAACCTCTTCAAGATTGCCAAGCAGCAAGGATTAACTTTCAACAGTGCAAAGTGTGTGATCAAGCAGGAACAAGTCAAATTCTTCGGAACTGTTTACGACAAGGAAGGCTCTCACCCAGATCCAGACAAGGTACCAGCAATTGAAGCACTGCCGAGCCCAACAAATGTTACAGAGCTGCAACATTTTTTGGGAATGGTCACCTATATGTCGCCATTTATCCCAAACCTGGCTGATGAAACTGCACCACTTAGAAGAAAAAGGTATAGACTTTACATGGTCACCAACCCACGAGAAGGCATTCGAACTTATTAAGAATATTCTGTGCCAATTGGCTCATTTCAATCCAAACAAACCAACAGTCATACAAGTAGATGCATCACAAAAGGGTATTGGTGCTGCATTAGTGCAAGATGACAAGCCTATCCCCTATGCATCCAAGTCTCTGTCTAAAACAGAGCAACGTTATGCCAATATCGAAAGGGAACTACTTGCAGTGGTATTTGGATGTGATAGATTTCATACTTATGTATACGGCAAAGCATTCCAGGTGGAAAGTGACCACAAACCACTGGAAATGATTCAGCTAAAGAATCAGACAGCCGCACCGCCCAGACTGCAGCGTATGCTGATGAGGCTGCAGCACTATGATGTCACGATCCGATACAAGCCAGGAAAAGATCTCTTATTAGCAGACGGTCTATCACGTTTGCCATCAACGGACAACCAACATATTGGTCTAGACCTACAGATCAACTTTGTTACATTCAGCAACGAGAAACTAGTCACACTTAGACAGCAAACCTCAAAAGATGTCATCCTGTATGGACTGAAAGAAGTCATTATACAAGGATGGCCAGAGAAGATGAAAGACTTACTGAGAATGCTGCAACCATACTGGTCCTTCAGAGACGAGCTATCTATTGACGATGGACTAGTGATAAAAGGCAGCAGAGTCATAATCCCAGCTTCCATGCAAAAAACTTGTGCTCGACCGCATCCACGAAGGACACCAAGGCATCACGAAATGCCAACTTCGAGCCAAAGACTGTATACTGAACTTCAATCAACAGGGACATTGAAGACATAGTCCAGCAGTGTTCCATATGCCAAGAAACGTCAAGGTCACAAACAAAGGAAACCCTCATCCCGCATGAACTTCTTACACGACCATGGCAGTATGTTGGAATAGATCTTTTCCATTAGGAAGAAAATGACTACCTGATTATAGCTGACTACTACTCAAAGTTTCCAGTTATCAGAAAAATGCCCATGCATGTAACAAGCACGGCTGTGATCAAGGGATTGAAGAACTTGTTTTCTGAGTATGGAGTTCCTGAAAAAGTATATAGTGATAACAGACGCCAATATAGCTCAGAAGAATTTGCAACTGGGAGTTTGAACATATAACAAGCTCACCCCACTATCCTCAATCAAATGGATTCATTGAAAGAACCAACCAGACTGTTAAGAACACCATCGACAAGGCAAAGAGAAGCAACAAGGATCCCGAAATGGCATTATTAACCCTACGTACAACACTACTGGATAGCAAGTTGCCAAGCCCAGCAGAACTTCTGAACGGGAGGAAGATGAGGAGTAACCTACCCCTTCACCTCCCTACAAAGGAAGGGCAAAAGCAAAACGTCTACGAAAACTTCAAGAGGAAGCAAGACACACAGAAGCAGTATTACGACCGAGGAGCAAAAGGCCAACAAGCACTCCTACCAGGCCAAGCTGTTCGAGTTCAAGACCACATTACTGGAAGATGGACACCTGCTACAGTCGTTGAGAAATCCCAAGAACTTCGATCATACATAGTCGAAACACAAGATGGAGGTATCTTACGAAGAAACAGACGACACATCAGGCAGACGCCACAACCCAAGCATCCACTTCCAGATGAACACCATGCAGAAGTCTACTGGAACTACATTGAATATAGATAACGAGCAAGATTATGTGAGCAAGGCTCCTAAAGTAGTGCCTCAAGAACAAGAATCAACTTGCGATGGCAGAAGAACAAGATGTGGCCGTACCATCAAGAAGCCTAATAGACTGAACATACAATCTGTTTCAGTTTCCACAGTCTTTATGTGTAGTGTTCAATAGTGTTAAGGAAAGTGCTATAATAATGGCCAGTATACTAATATGATTCTCAAAACAAGGTGCTATGTTCTTACCTGATTCTTTTTGAAAATTACTGAAAACAAGGTGCTATGTTCCTTCCTAATTGTTATGAAAATTACCGAAAAAGGTGCTAAATCTTATTTTACATGTTTGTAAACACAAAGCATTCTCAGGTGCAATCTCAGTTACCCAACTCTAGAAGCTCATAGAATGTTAAACTCTATTTTTGATACACTGCAGATTCTCACATATTTTTTTAACTACCAAATATGATATCTCAAATATGATAAGAATCTAACCCTACTGTCTTTTGTTTTTGAAAAAGAGGGATGTCATATGATCAAACATAATTTTCTTACTATAATGTGTTCTATCTACCTTATATTATAATATTAGTAACGTATCCCTCTACATATATTGCATGCTTACGTAACCCTTATGTAAACATTAGGGTTGTACACTCTCACAGAATATACTCGTGTAGCTCAGCAGAGCTCCGTATTTTATTCACCTTTTCCCCTTAAATGGAGCAACAAAACAACATATAAAACAGGTGACAATTAATACATCATCAGGTGTTACACAACTCCGGGGTTACCAATTTGTTGTCTTGTTTATCACTAGTACGTTTGTTGATATTATAGTGACGTGGTTAAACCGGCTATCTCGACTTGACGGCGATAGAAGTCCCTTAAACAGGATGATGTCTCTTGGCCAAATAGTATATCTACCGCTGTATTTCAGACCGTTAAGGCCGTGCTGATTTCAAAGTAGCCGAACTACATATACGGTCATTATAAATACGTTAAGGCTTATCGTCAGCGGAAGACAAGACTAGAGAGGATATTGTAGAATAATAAGGTTTAAATATTAATCTCGTTCTAATGTCTTATTTTATTCAATTTTCTGACAATACTCACTGACAATGGAGTGAGGGCTAGGTCTTTTTTGACAACATAGTTTTGCACGTAAACAAACATTTGACAGTTAATTATAAATACACAATATATTTTAGAACGTCCACACATCAATAACATTTATTGTATAATAAATAAATAAAAGTAAACCAGAAATTCATGACTAGGTGATTTTCAAGGGAGACCATGAGATAAGTACATTTCCGGGGATACAACGATATTACTACATATGTATGTATGTATCTATGTAAGTAGGTATCTGTATATATGTAAGATTATGTTATATGTATATACATATACATATGCATATACATATTAAAAAAAAGTAAGAAAACACATATATATGGATAAGTATATAATATATATAATATATATATATATATATACAATAAGTATATATATGAAATATGTAAATGTTTATATGTGTGTATATATATGTATATATACATATATATATATATCTTATACATACAGATTTATCTATATCTGCACACACACACACACACACACACACACACACACACACACACACACACACACACACACACATACACACACACATACACACACACATATACACACACACACATACACATACACACACACACACACACACATATATATATATTATATGTATATATATGTATATGTATATATTTGATATATATATATATATATACACACTAA
>NC_061857.1:18896948-18916948 GCF_019202785.1 Penaeus chinensis
ATGCCATGGGTTCAAATTATCTTTCCAAGTAAGACCACGGTTATGTATTTCCACAAAAGAGGAAAGTTCCATCCTTCCCTCTAATTAGGAGGAAATCCATTGCGTTTTGTCCAAGAAGTAAAGTACTTGGGTCTAATTTTGGACTCAAGGCTTACGTGGGTGCCTCACAACAGTTAAAGGTGAGGGCTACAAAAGCGCTTAGTATCCTGCGGGTTCTTTCACGCCTATCTTGGGGTGCAGACCACACAATGTTTCTGCGGCTTATTCATCTGAAATTCCCCCTGTTCTCCTGATGTTGGACTTAGGTCATAATGACGCTCTCAGAATCTGTACAGGGGCTTTCGGGTCTTCATCTGTGGAGTCCATGTATGCTGAGAGTATAGAACCTCCTCTTTCATTATACTGGGACTACATGGACCTAACTTACTACACGAGACTACAAAGGATTCGAGGATTTCCTACATCCAGATTGCTTTTCATTTTCCTTCAGGATAGCTGAACCTATGGTAGGGGAATGAGGACTATTGTGGAAAATCTCAATTTGAATTTCTCTAAGGTTCAAGCTGTTGGAACCCTCAGTTCCCTCCTTGGACCAATCTAGTTGAGCTGGATTTAGTCGGAATAGGGAAGGGGGAGAGATCCGAAGCAGAAATTAGGAAGATATTTCTTCAACACACTTATAAGTACTAAGGACTAGATGCAATATGTACAGATGGTTTGAAATCTGGCAATGGGGTGGGCTTTGCAGCAGTGAGCAGGAAGAAGATTGGAGTAGCTTCGAACACTTCTGCAGCTTCGATCTTCATTGCTATCCTCGCAGCTGTCAAAAAGACTATAGGCCTTAGGAACCATTCTGTTGTAATATATTCCGACTCTCGTAGTGCTTTGCAAGCAACAAGAGCTTAAACTCATCACATCCAGTGGTAAGGGAGGTTCAAGATTGGCTTGCACTGATACCAGCAAGATAACAGCACATGTTGGCATCCGAATCGACTACCTGCAGGCGCTGGTCCATGGGTCGGAGGGGAGGTACTCCTGATTGCAGCTCAAGACACATGAGTGGATTTCAGGGCTCCAAAATACACATGCAAACAAGTATTCTGTTCAGTATCCAAACCTTGCTAAGCCATACATGACTGACTCATGGTCTACTTTATACCTAATCATGGCTAAATATATCATTAGCAAAGGCTTTCAGTCAGCTCCCCATTTGTTCCCAGAAATAAAAGTGCTCTTTTGCGTTTATTCTTTGACTGATCAATGTGGTCTTCCCAATTTGGTTTACGATCGAAGAGTAGACAAAGGAATATAGAAAAATTTCGAAATAGTGTTGGGTGATTGTTTAGGGTCAGACTGATGTTCGGCTTCCTCCTATGCGAAAAAACTACTGCTTTCTCGTAGAAAACTTAAAACCCCACTGGAGGCCCCAGTTATGAATTATGTCCAGTGTTAGTTGGTGACGATTTGCCGAGAATTCTGCAATACTACTGGAATGTCATAATACATCATTAGTGTACAGTGAATATTCGGGATTCTGATGGGGAGATGGTAAAATGTTATTTATCATACACATAAATAGTGCTGGTGAAAAAACACTTTTGCCTGACAAAAATGTCTAAAAAGTGGCATTATCAGAAATAATTTGACAAAGTTCTGCCAGAAATAGAAATTTGAATAAGATAAGGAAAGTTTCCACATAATCCAAAAGCCTAATGTCATATGCCATATCGCCATGTCATGTACTCTTTTTCTGTATATAAGAAACTACCATATTTCCGAAAATTAGAAGGTGCAATAGCTTACTCTTAGCAATTCATTGCATGACCTTGCATAAGCAATCTGTGATTTCCCCCTCCTTTCAGTCTGGCTTTTCCAAATTTAACTGTAACTTTCTATGAAGATGCTTTATAATCTCATTGGGGCCCGGGGGTGTTTCTCTACAGGCTTCTAGGGCTTGGAGAAATTTATCCATTGTTAGATTTTCATTGCGATCCAAATCATCTAATGAGACAAAATAAATGAGTTGCTCAGCTGGTCTCTTGGTCAGAAATGCGGGATGGTAATTGTCTGAGCTGCTTGTAAGTGAGAACTGCCTGGTAAGTGCATTAGCAATGTCTCTAGGTGTATCAAAGTTATTTCCCTCATGGGCGATGTTCTTGATTTGAAAATGTGTTGGACCAACTTGTGATATTATGGTGCTGCTGTTAATACAGTCAAGAGTGTATTCTCGCTTGTTTAGTTAGCTTTCACTAAGTTCTCGCTACTGATGTTATTTTTGAAAAGTCTGTAGGCCCTATTGAGTTCATACATCGCCCTGCGGCAATCTGGTGTCCACCATGGACGCTATATGTTGGTGTCTAGCACATTTATTTGTTTAAAACATTAAACCATAAAACATTAATACTATCTGTTAAAGTCTTAGGAACAGATGTCATTGCTGCATCTATGAATAAATTTTGAGGATTGTTTACTTTATCATCAACTTCTAGCATGACGCTCCTTGTGAAGTCGACCTAGGCTGTTCTTTTTTACATGAGATTTAGATGCTAAAGGTTTTTTTATTGTTTCACATGAATATTTAATATAAATAGGAAATTATCGTTTCCTAATTAGTTATGAATGGTGTGACACAAGCACATGGTTACTCAAATCAAGAATAAGTAATTAACTTGACTATTTGCTTACCTCTGACATTCACTCGCAGGGATCCCCATACTTTATGGTATGTTTTAAGATCTTCTAATATTAATCTATTTGAGGGTTGATTATATTGAAGAGCAAAAAGCAGTGTCATAGATTCTAGGACATTTATCACAAGTAAATTTATTTGTATCCCTATCCTTACACCGTAATGAAGTGCGTCCAAATTCTTGGCATCTATCAGAGAACATATAAGGTCACACTTCGACAAATTCATATCCACTATTGACCTTTTCAGGGATTCCACTTGAAGCAAATGTAAATAAAACAGGCAATCCAGTTTTCGTTCGTACATTTCCATCTTTCTTGGTTATGCCCACTACGCTTTGGTCTTTCATGTTTTCAAGAATTCCTCTCTCTTCCATTGTCCTCTAATCCCCGAGAAATATTACTCCTTAACTAGTATTTAGACCAACAAGCATAGTTACTCTTACCTTGTAATCATGACTATGCGAATATTTACTTAAATCATCAACCTGGAAGTTGGCGAATATATAATTAAATCATCAACATGGGGGTTGAAATGTATTTTTTACAAGGAAGCTACCATCTCGCAATTTTCTTACAAAATCAAAATCACCTCTCACTTGACCATCAAGGACTTTCTTGATGGAGGGGTTAACGTTCAAAAGCAATTGATTTTCATTCATGCATTTGACTTTCAGCAACCTTGCTTTCTCTGGAGGGATTGCAAAATTAAGCCAATCTCGTTTGTCAGTGGTAGAGTTTTCATTATGCGTTAGTTCTACGGGTGTCATGGGTTGTCCCTTTATCTTGAGGAGTAGGGAATCATTCATGCTGGGTTTCGGATCAGGTTCGAACCCTGGGTCGGAGCCTGTTATCCTGAAGGGACCAGAGACTCCTAACTGTTGTTATCTACCTACCAGCAATAGCTAAGAGCGTGGCAGTTATGCGTATTCTAACCCCCCCCCCCCCCACCCCATTGGAAGCCTGGTTCTCCAGTACCAAAAGGAGATTGAGTTATGTGGAAGACATTCCCTTACTTTCCGGCTTGCCAAAGCGAAGGACGGTAATTTGCTACCCAAGCGAATACGGGAGCCTACGAGGGAACTCCAACAGGCTCAGAAAAGTCTTATGAAAGGAGGAAAGGAAGTCAGAAAAAGAAAAAGGCCGCCCAACCAGACAAATGGGCCTCCCTACCCAGAAACAAAGCCCGGAAGGGCTACTCTAGGGTAGAAGAGTGTTGCGGATCTGAGATTGGGTACTGACTACCCCTTCTGTAGTCTCGTACTACCTACAAAAGGAGAGCGCTAAACAGTGCTGCAACGTCTACGAAAGACTCAAAAGCTATAAAGCCGACCAATATTAGAGAGTCAGACTCCAAGGTTACTCCTGTGTCACACGACTTTCAATTTATTTTTGCTTCGTTTTCATCAAAGGCTCGGGATGATAACATCCCCTTTGCGAGTAAAGAACAGCATCGATATTAATAGCATTATAAAAAGCATCCCGAAAACTCAAGGAGAGGGGAAATTAGGCGAGGTCACGTATTACAAATTTCTTTGGCAATGGTGTGTGTGTATATATATATATATATTTATAAATATATATGTATATATACATACATACGTACATACATACATACATACATACATACATACATACATACATACATACATACATACATACATACATTTGTACACAATGATGGGTATCGATACACAGAATTGTCTAAGGCAATACAAATTCATCGATCCTTGAAAACTGGCTAAGGCGATTCCGATACATGGACTCTTCGAAGACGGGTAAAGCGATGTCGATGCCATTACATTCATCCCCGATACTTTATTGAAAGAAAATATCCAAACTGATATGTAAATATTTGATTTGGATATTTGATGAGTGGGTGAAAGAAAGAAAGAGATGTATATACATATAATATATATATATATATATATATATATATATATATATATATATATATATATATATATATATATATATATATATATATATATATATATATATATATACATATTTTTATATGTGTGTGTGTGTTTGTGTGTGTGTGTGTATATATGTGTATATATATGTATATATATATATATATATATATATATATATAATTTGACAGCTAGCTAACACTTCGGTTGGCTGGAATACTCCATCTCATTTTCCTTATATCGTGTCCATATCCAACAATATAGACTCGAGTTTAAACTGTTAAGTGAATGTTACCGTTGTTATACCTCAAGCCCATGGCTCTGCTGGCCTCAAATCTATACACTCCCAATACAAGCAAAGCCTCACTCACCAGTCACTAAGAGATCGGGAACAGGGTCGACGCCCTCCGCCATCCTCTTCAAGAGAAGAACATCTGAATTGTATTCAAATGAGGAGAAGTTTCTCACTAGAAAAGTGCAGAACCTGAAAAGGGATATTTTGTCATACTTTTTCAGAGATAAAAGGAACAAAATAATCATTTTGATACCTCAAGCCGCACTATACTATATAAATTGATCCTAAATGTTATGGAGTTGCAAGCTAAGATTCATTGCTTGCTAAGTGAGGTCACATACCGTCACAGAGCCATACACTCAGTTGGCAGACACATGACAGAGTATTAGAATGAGAAAACGACAGAAACTATTAATGACAAGATTAGGACATTGAAAAATGAGCTATGCGGCCAGGGCAGTTTGATGGGCAGATGGCCGACCATTTCAGAAAGTTGTGGTTTGGGCAGATTGATCGAACTTGTAACAATGGCGCTGAGACTGGCCGGCTCTCTGCCTAGTGGCTCACCAAGCGACCCTTCAGGTGGGAAAGGGAGGATGGGCGGAGCAGTGCGCTCCAGCATTAACCCCAATGAACGAGTGATTTTTCTGCCGTATAGGACTACGAATGTCACCAAGAATAAAACTGATTGGTAAAATGTATTATAGCCTATGCAGAGGGTAGTTCATGATTAATATCTGGATAAAATTAAAAAATACACTAACCCCTTGTACTGATTCATATATGTTGTCAACGCATTTTTATGTCTGGATCCAAAGCTTAAGAAACACTCTCCAGTAGGATTGGTGTCCTGACTAAAGTAATGATCCTCTGCATTACAATCATTTGTTCATCATATATCACCTAATTACTTTTTTCATCCAAATAGAAGGAAAACAATGATTTCAACATTAATTTACTAACCACGTTATCATAAGACTTTTTACAGTTTTGAATAAATATAAAACCGCAACCAGAGTATGTAAACTGACTAAATAACACAGACCTTAGTGTAACACGAAGGTTAGGTATAGCCGTCGACGCAGCATCCAGGTCATACCACCAGTTGTGTCTTTTGTTTAGCATGCTCATGAGGTCCCCGAGGCTGCCTGAAGTGTTCTGCGGATGTTTCACAAGACGGACGGTTAGTTTGCAAACTTGGACCACATGGGTAACTTGACATGCAAAATAACATATGTTGGGTGACATTTAGGTAGGGGGTAAGGCAGAGAGAGGGGGGTGCAAAATCTATCTTTGTGTTAGTTTCTCATGCATTCAGTGCTCTGTGACTCTAGGGAGCTAAAATCTAGAACAAAGGGGTAAGTTGGCATGTGCCTAAGAGTAGGTGGAGCAAAATCTGTGTTTATGCTGTGTGTGCGCACAACAACACACACACACACACACACACACACACACACACACACACACACACACACACACACACACATACACACACACACACACATACATATATATGTATTGTATGTATTTATGTATGTATACACACACACACACACACACACATATATCTATAATATACAATATGCATATGTTTATATAAATATAAATATTTATATACAAATATATAATTTGTATATGTACATATATATACATATACATATACAGTGTATGTATATACAATATACTATAATATGACACAATATACTATAATATGACACAATATACTATAATATAAAAAAAATGTACCTCATAGTATAGATGCTTATTTGTGACTAACCACACGTCAAGATACTGTTATGTTCTTCTGAAAAATGTATGTATATTAAACGGAAACGGGTATGCAAATATTAAATATTAAATATTATATAATATACACAATATAATATTGTTGACTGTGTACAAGGAAGACAGCCGATTTGTATAAACTTTTAACATTTTCACAAATTAAAAAAAAACGAGATTACCAGGAACGAGACGTTGTAATCCATGGCTCTGGTGAGGTTGAGGAACGACAGGAAGGTGTTGCGAATCTTCGAATCTCCGGCAAACAAGATCCACAGCTTCCTGCCCTGGCCAAGCCTTGCCCTCATGCAGTCAAGGGTGAGCTCGGGCCCGTACTCCTGCAGCTGGCACGGAAGGTAGGGGAGCCTTCCTCCTGTCGGGAATGGGCGGGGATCCGGGTCCTCCGCGCCAAGAGCCCGCGGCCCCAGCGTCCCTGAAGGAGACTGCGAGGCCCCGCGATGGCGAGGGTGAAAGGGCAACGTGACACTCAGGTCCTCGTAGTGGTCGGTGTCACGGGAAACCCTCTTCTCGTCGCTGTTCATTTCGAACATCGACCGACACTCGCTCACTCTCCTCGCGCTGTCAGCGGCGCCATTTCCCCAGTCACTCGCGCGGCCAGCGAATCCAAGACGCGGGTCGCTGTCGCGCTGCCAGTAGATGCTTACGAGGGTCACCTCGATGGCAAGGAGCGCGACAACACAGAAACCCAAGACACACTTGAGTTTTACCGACATTATCAAAGTCAGCCCGTCATTGGAACTGGCCTTTTCTCGCTCACTTTCCTGTTTGTGTACAAAAATATAAAAGTAATTCTTGCAACCATTCTATTTGCTCCCTTGCCTAGCCTGTGGTGTACTAATAATATTTGTCTTTTCCTCTAAATCTCCCGAGCAATACCTTTGCTGCAAAGCGAGCGAAGAGGCGCGACTAAGCGGCGCCCGAGGGTGAAGGAAAACTCGAGCTAATTGTCGAGTTTATAGCTGTGTAAGTAATTTTGCTGCAGTATTTTTATCGCACCGAAGGAAAGCTTGGATACAAAATAGAGGGCAGAAATATTCTATCACACACATACTTGAGACCTTATATATATTTATACAAATACATATATTTGAATCCACACACACACACACACACACACACACACACACACACACACACACACACATACATATATATATGTATGTATATATGAATATATACATATATATGTATATATGTATTCAAATATATATACATGTATATATATGTGTATATATATGTATATATGTATTCAAATATATATACATCTATATATAGGTATATATATATATATATATATATATATTTATATATATACATATATATGTATATATGTATTCAAATATATATATACATGTATACATATATATATATATGTATATATGTATTCAAATTTATATACATGTGTATATGTACGTCTGTGTGTATATATATGTAAATATATATGTGTGTATATATATATATATATATATATATATATATATATGTACACACACACACACACACACACACACACACACACACACACACACACACACACACACACACAAACACACACACAAACACACACACATACACATACACACAAACATACACACGCACACACATACACGTACACATACACACCCATCGCACCTGCCTTGGATGGCGGCCGCATCAAACGCCTCATTCAGCAAAGAAACCAAACCTTCCACTCGCACATCATCACCTCCTACAAATCGCTCCACAACACAGTCATCAGGAAAATAAAAATAGCAAGAAGACCTTCTACCATAACAAACTACAACGCCTGCAGCCCAAGCCAATGGTACGGGAAAGTTCGGGAGCTGTGTGGCCTTGCAAATCGGCCGTGCACCAGCAACCACAGCCTGAGTGAACCAGCAGAGGCTCTCAATGACACTTCGCCTCGATTTGCCATCAGCTACCCTCCTTGGACATCACCCGCTTCCTTGCCTTCTTGCTGGGAAAAATCCGCGTCAAGAGAGCCACCACTCCCTTTGACCTGCCTATGCGCTTCATTACGGCGTTCGCAGTGGAACTTGCCACTCCTCTTACCGCCATAGTTAACGCCTCACCGCAACAGTCTAAGTGTCCATCACTATGGAAGACCACCTTTGTCACCTCCATCGGGAAAATCCCAAGCTCAGCCTCATTTGGCGAACTGCGACCCATCGCCATTACTCCGTTGCCCAGCCTACTGTGTGAAAGCTTTGTCGCCGACTGGGCTTACTGTCGTAGACACACGAAGGCATTATCACGTTAACAACGCGAGGGCAAAGCGGATGATACATGAACTGGTGAAACAAACAAGCCGGGACGAGACATCAAAAATAGAATAACATTGCGAGGATTCGAGCGGACTCCAGACAAAAAATGTGGTCAACAGGACAAGACGCAGATACAAAAAATGATGACGTCAAAGTGTTGAAAACATCTTGTGACAAAGTGACGCCACGTGACGGACTAACAGAAGCAAAAAAGAAGTCACGAGTGCGGAAACAATAACTAGTTTGAAGCGATCACTATATATACTATAACACACCAGCCTAGGAACAAGAAAAGACAATTTTCTGTCAGGTAGAAAAGTTTAAAGTGATGAATACAGTGTTGAAAATTTGCTTGGACACAGGAAAGTCCTGACGCAGGTATCTCTCTAATTAGTGAAAAGAAATTATATGATATTCATGATAACTGTTAAGGATGTGGCTGGATGGGCTCCCACATCGGGAATAAAAGATGGTTAGTGACAGCCAACGGTTTATTAGATTTCGGAGTAGCATCCAGAAGCCATGTCACTTTTGTGGCACATCTTGGTAAGCCCGGTTGAAGTGATTTAGTGCCTTATCTTGAGGGAACATAGTGGACGGGAATGTGCTATGGATAATGACGATTAAGTAGTATTAGGGATTATTTCTTGATTTATGTGTGGCTATATAATGGACCAATAATTGTATTTGATTAAGTTAATTTTGGAAGTAAGAATTATATAATGGAATGATTATAGATTTGATTGTCAAGATTGAAGAATCATATAATTGAACACATATAGATTTGAATTTTAAGTGTAAGGATATATTAAGTTAGTTTAGAAAGTAAGGAATTAATGAATTACTTTTAAGAGATCTCAGCTCTACGGAAGTGTGATTTAACAGTGATGAAGATTATTAATTTCCAGTGGAGCGTAAGAATAATCTTGTGTTTGCATAATGTATGTATCAGTTAAGTATTTTCTAGGATAAGTTTTTGCTTGATTTAGTTACTGCTTAACGAGATTAATTTAGTATTATGATTGCCTGATTAAGTATAAGATACTTTCTGTCCATTTTGGAAGAGTACTCATTTATTTTTTAATGGAGATAATCTTTAGTTTAAGTTAGTAATTGTGTAAGGACACTAACTTAGTATTTTAAATTGTTTGGTATAATTAGTTCATCTTGCTTAAATATAATTTTTCACAATTTTCTGTAATTCAATTTGTTTATTAATATTTTTATGATTTCAATCATTGCGTGTGGAGAAAGGAATTCTTTTACTTATTGCTTATATACATTTTAGGCATTGACATTGCTTGCTCTATTTTCATGATTAATAACAGCTTGCTTAAATTGACATTAGGTTATTGCTTGCATGTTAACATTTAGAGTAAAGCGGCAAGCTATTTGTTAAAACTAAAATATGGATATTCAAGGTGGTATAATTATTGTATTGGATTATAATGAACTCAGATGTTGTATTATTGGCATATCAATTGATGTGATTGGCTTTACATTTTGGCTATATAATATTTTTTCAGTTAATAAATAATGTGTACATTTTCTAAAAAGTTGTGAACTTTTCCTCACATTTATCTTAACTAATTGATACAAGTTTGAAGAGTAAATCTATGAGAGGAATAAGACTAGTATCAACTGTAAAGATTATATCAGACACTGAGGAGATAATATATAATAGTTGATGAAAAAGAGGCAACACCATTACTAAGACTTCGCGCCCAGCGTTGACAGTCGGCAGATCGGCAACATGCGCTCCTCCTCTACCACACACTGCCTCGTCAGCTTCTTCGACTTCATACTTGCCCATCTCGACAAGCGCAAATCCTCCGTCACAAGCATCTTCATAGATTTCAAGAAAGCCTTCGACCTGGTGGACCACACCACGGTCATCTCAGAAGCAGCAGCTTCCGCGGGCATCAGGGAGTGTCTCATCCCCTGGCTGGCAGACATACTCTCTAACAGGCAACAGGGCTTGCACATGCAGGTTCAAGTTTCCAACCTCCTGCCACTCACGTGCAGAGTACCACAGGGGACTAGAATGCCCCCCCCCCCCCCCCCCCCCCCGTGCTCCTCATCATGATTAACGACGCGCTCCTGGACACCGAGCATCGTTGGAAACGCGTGGATGACTCGACCATCGTTTCCGCAATTGACAATTCCTGCTCTGACCATTCCGCCCTCGACAACCTCCTCTCCTGGACCACCGCAAATCAGGTCACTATCAATCGCCAGAAGTCGGTTGCAACTCAACTTCTCCATCAACTCCGGCCCCCGCCCATCCTCACGCTGGACAACCATCCGTTCGACGTAGTCTGTTCCACCAAGCTGTTCGGCGTCACCATCAACGAAAAGTTGTCCTGGATGCAGCACGTCAGAGACATCGAGAGGTCTGCCTCATACAAGCTTCACAGGGTAGCAAGCAGGAATTAGGGGTAGGTTTATTATTTCACAAACGTGTAGAAAAAATATCGTGGAATTCTATAGTATAAACGAAAGGGTGGCTTCACAGTAACAATAAAACTAAACAATAGGTACAACTTTAAGATTGTTAAAGTCTATGCTCCAGCTTGCATCCACAGTTATGAAGAAATAGAGAGCTTCTATGAAGATGTTAATTTAGTCAGCGAGAGAGACCATAGCGACATAATTTAACCTTAACATCCAAAACGATATTCACTTCTCAGCGACGAAGGTCTCAATAAACAAATCAACAAACAGTTCAGTGACCTGATAAAGGAAACTGCAATTGAAGTAGGCTGTAAGAATGTCAAGCAAAGCTTCAGCAAGCTCTCGGTAGAAACTAAACAGCTTATTCAAAAAACGTAGGGTCATAAAAATATCGTCAAACAGGCGCAAAATGAATTAGCTGAACTAACGAAGACTATAAATAAAAAGGAGATGTACGGAAATACAACATCCAAATAAGAAATGAAACTGTGATCTCAGGTACAAGCATGGAAACAGCTAAATGGAGACTCGGAATAGGGAGAAATCAAATGTATGCAATAAATAAACCAGATGACATATAAGAATGAAATCATAAGAGCAGTGAAAGACTTTACAGGGATCCATACAACTCAAATGAACAGCCACGGATAGAAGCGAACGCGGTACTAAAGACATGAGGGAAAACACCAGGTGAAGACGGAATTAGTTTAGACCTTATAATGCAGAAACTGCATTAACCATGCAAGCCTTTAGTTCAAGATGGCGCCTGATAATCCAAGGCTCCACATAAGCTCCATGTGGGTTTCAAAGCCAGCGCCCCGGCAGGAACCAAGATTAAGGAAGACACTGATACCTTTGGAAACTTTTGATATCTATGGAAAGCAATGATACGAGTGTTTTTTTTTTTTTTTTTTTTTTTTTTTTTAAGGGAATCAATCGTTTTTTACAGTTATTTAGAAAACCAATGCAATATTTCGAAACCCTTGGAAAACATACGATACCTTTGGGAAACCATTGATACCTTTGGAAAAATATTGATACATTTGGAAAAAAACATTGAAACCTTTGAGAAAAAAAACGGTAACTTTGGGAAATCATCGATACCTCTGGAAAACCTTTCGATACACTGATACTCTTGGAAAGACTATACTTTTGATAAACCTTTGATACCTTTGGAAATACAAAAATATAATTCCTTTGGAAAATCACTGATACCATTGGGGAACCATTAAACTTTTGGAGAATTCTTCATACCTTTGGTAAAAAATATGATACCTTTTGCAAAAACTGATACATTTAGAAACACCTTGTCACCTTTCCCGTTAGTTTGGAAAACTAACGGTGCTGTATGACCCTGTTGTTGCAGTGTCAAACATGTTTTTGTTAACACTGGAAACACCGATATGTCCGGAAACACACCGTTACCTTTGGGAAGCACTGATGCCTTTTGAAACACACTTCCATCTGCAGAATGGTAGAGGGCAGGCACCTCGCATGAACCTTCCCTCATGTCCCAATATATTTCTCGATTCAAAACAGTAATCATTCGTCGCCTGAGACTGGGCTACTGGGAGGCAGGTGAGTGGGTTCCACGCGAACGCATCCATTACATTCTTATCGCCTCAGACCCCTTATTACATTATCTCCTCTCATGCACAGCCTTGCAAATGACTACTTTCCTGAAATACTAGTGGGAGGCCCCAGGCCTTCCTTCTCTGCCATCCCTCATCCCCTTTTTTTCCACCTCCCATTCCTTACCCTTCCCCTCTCCCTTTCCCTCTCCTAGCTTCTGTGTCTCTTCCTTTCCCTCTCCTAGCTTCTGTGCCTCTTCCTTTCCCTCTGCTACCTTCTCTGCCTCTTCCTTTCCTTCTCCTAGCTTCAGTGCCTTTTCCTTTCCCTCTCCTAGCTTCTGTGCCTCTTCCTCTCCCTCTCCTAGCTTCTGTGCCTCTTCCTTTCCCTCTCCTAGCTTCTGTGCCTCTTCCTTTCCCTCTCCTAGCTTCTGTGCCTCTTCCTTTCCCTCTCCTAGCTTCTGTGCCTCTTCCTTTCCCTCTCCTAGCCTCTGTGCCTCTTCCTTTCCCTCTCCTAGCTTCTGTGCCTCTTCCTTTCCCTCTCCTAGCTTCTGTGCCTCTTCCTTTCCCTCTCCTAGCTTCTGTGCCTCTTCCTTTCCCTATCCTAAATTTTGTTTCTCTTCCTTTCCTCTCCTAGCTTCTGTGCCTCTTCCTTTCCCTCTCCTAGCCTCTGTGCCTCTTCCTTTCTCTATCCTAGCTTCTGTGCCTCTTCCTTTCCCTCTCCTAGCCTCTGTGCCTCTTCCTTTCCCTCTCCTAGCTTCTGTGCCTCTTCCTTTCCCTCTCCTAGCCTCTGTGCCTCTTCCTTTCCATCTCCTAGCTTCTGTGCCTCTTCCTTTCCCTCTCCTAGCCTCTGTGCCTCTTCCTTTCCTCTCCTAGCTTCTGTGCCTCTTCCTTTCCCTCTCCTAGCCTCTGTGCCTCTTCCTTTCCCTCTCCTAGCTTCTGTGCCTCTTCTTTTCCTCTCCTAGCTTCTGTGCCTCTTCCTTTCCCTATCCTAGCTTCTGTGCCTCTTCCTTTCCCTCTCCTAGCCTTCTGTGCCTCTTCCTTTCCCTCTCCTAGCTTCTGTGCCTCTTCCTTTCCCTCTCCTAGCCTCTGTGCCTCTTCCTTTCCATCTCCTAGCTTCTGTGCCTCTTCCTTTCCCTCTCCTAGCTTCTGTGCCTCTTCCTTTCCCTCTCCTAGCTTCTGTGCCTCTTCCTTTCCCTCTCCTAGCTTCTGTGCCTCTTCCTTTCCCTCTCCTAGCTTCTGTGCCTCTTCCTTTCCCTCTCCTAGCTTCTGTGCCTCTTCCTTTCCCTCTCCTAGCTTCTGTGCCTCTTCCTTTCCCTCTCCTAGCTTCTGTGCCTCTTCCTTTCCCTCTCCTAGCTTCTGTGCCTCTTCCTTTCCCTCTCCTAGCTTCTGTGCCTCTTCCTTTCCCTCTCCTAGCTTCTGTGCCTCTTCTTTTCCTCTCCTAGCTTCTGTGCCTCTTCCTTTCCCTCTCCTAGCTTCTGTGCCTCTTCCTTTCCCTCTCCTAGCTTCTGTGCCTCTTCCTTTCCCTCTCCTAGCTTCTGTGCCTCTTCCTTTCCCTCTCCTAGCTTCTGTGCCTCTTCCTTTCCCTCTCCTAGCTTCTGTGCCTCTTCCTTTCCCTCTCCTAGCTTCTGTGCCTCTTCCTTTCCCTCTCCTAGCTTCTGTGCCTCTTCCTTTCCCTCTCCTAGCTTCTGTGCCTCTTCCTTTCCCTCTCCTAGCTTCTGTGCCTCTTCCTTTCCCTCTCCTAGCTTCTGTGCCTCTTCCTTTCCCTCTCCTAGCTTCTGTGCCTCTTCCTTTCCCTCTCCTAGCTTCTGTGCCTCTTCCTTTCCCTCTCCTAGCTTCTGTGCCTCTTCCTTTCCCTCTCCTAGCTTCTGTGCCTCTTCCTTTCCCTCTCCTAGCTTCTGTGCCTCTTCCTTTCCCTCTCCTAGCTTCTGTGCCTCTTCCTTTCCCTCTCCTAGCTTATGTGCCTCTTCCTTTCCCTCTCCTAGCTTCTGTGCCTCTTCCTTTCCCTCTCCTAGCTTCTGTGCCTCTTCCTTTCCCTCTCCTAGCCTTATGTGCCTCTTCCTTTCCCTCTCCTAGCTTCTGTGCCTCTTCCTTTCCCTCTCCTAGCTTCTGTGCCTCTTCCTTTCCTCTCCTAGCCTCTGTGCCTCTTCCTTTCCTCTCCTAGCCTTCTGTGCCTCTTCCTTTCCCTCTCCTAGCTTCTGTGCCTCTTCCTTTCCCTCTCCTAGCTTCTGTGCCTCTTCCTTTCCCTCTCCTAGCCTCTGTGCCTCTTCCTTTCCCTCTCCTAGCTTCTGTGCCTCTTCCTTTCCCTCTCCTAGCTTCTGTGCCTCTTCCTTTCCTCTCCTAGCTTCTGTGCCTCTTCCTTTCCCTCTCCTAGCTTCTGTGCCTCTTCCTTTCCCTCTCCTAGCTTCTGTGCCTCTTCCTTTCCCTCTCCTAGCTTCTGTGCCTCTTCCTTTCCCTCTCCTAGCTTCTGTGCCTCTTCCTTTCCCTCTCCTAGCCTTCTGTGCCTCTTCCTTTCCCTCTCCTAGCTTCTGTGCCTCTTCCTTTCCCTCTCCTAGCTTCTGTGCCTCTTCCTTTCCCTCTCCTAGCTTCTGTGCCTCTTCCTTTCCCTCTCCTAGCTTCTGTGCCTCTTCCTTTCCCTCTCCTAGCTTCTGTGCCTCTTCCTTTCCCTCTCCTAGCCTCTGTGCCTCTTCCTTTCCCTCTCCTAGCTTCTGTGCCTCTTCCTTTCCCTCTCCTAGCTTCTGTGCCTCTTCCTTTCCCTCTCCTAGCTTCTGTGCCTCTTCCTTTCCCTCTCCTAGCTTCTGTGCCTCTTCCTTTCCCTCTCCTAGCTTCTGTGCCTCTTCCTTTCCCTCTCCTAGCTTCTGTGCCTCTTCCTTTCCCTCTCCTAGCTTCTGTGCCTCTTCCTTTCCCTCTCCTAGCTTCTGTGCCTCTTCCTTTCCCTCTCCTAGCTTCTGTGCCTCTTCCTTTCCCTCTCCTAGCTTCTGTGCCTCTTCCTTTCCCTCTCCTAGCTTCTGTGCCTCTTCCTTTCCCTCTCCTAGCTTCTGTGCCTCTTCCTTTCCCTCTCCTAGCTTCTGTGCCTCTTCCTTTCCCTCTCCTAGCTTCTGTGCCTCTTCCTTTCCCTCTCCTAGCTTCTGTGCCTCTTCCTTTCCCTCTCCTAGCTTCTGTGCCTCTTCCTTTCCCTCTCCTAGCTTCTGTGCCTCTTCCTTTCCCTCTCCTAGCTTCTGTGCCTCTTCCTTTCCCTCTCCTAGCTTCTGTGCCTCTTCCTTTCCCTCTCCTAGCTTCTGTGCCTCTTCCTTTCCCTCTCCTAGCTTCTGTGCCTCTTCCTTTCCCTCTCCTAGCTTCTGTGCCTCTTCCTTTCCCTCTCCTAGCTTCTGTGCCTCTTCCTTTCCCTCTCCTAGCTTCTGTGCCTCTTCCTTTCCCTCTCCTAGCTTCTGTGCCTCTTCCTTTCCCTCTCCTAGCTTCTGTGCCTCTTCCTTTCCCTCTCCTAGCTTCTGTGCCTCTTCCTTTCCCTCTCCTAGCTTCTGTGCCTCTTCCGTTCCCTCTCCTAGCTTCTGTGCCTCTTCCTTTCCCTCTCTTAGCCTAGCCTAGCATCTGTTCTTTTTTATCTTACTTCAGTTGCTCTTTTCTCCTATTCTTTTATTTTATATGTCATTTTATTCTTTCCTTTCTCTTTGCCTTATACCCAACAGATTTCCTCTCAGAACTGCCTAGACTTAAGCCTCCATGCCTATCTAGCGATGGTCTTTTTTTTTCCATTTCTTATTCTTCCACTCCTTTTTCCTCTGCCCTAAGCCTTGTTCATGTTCCTTTTACCTCAGCCTATCCCTTCCTTAACCTACATCCTGCCCTAAATCCTGGCCATGGAAAAGTAGGAAGATGCTGGACGACATACGACATTCGTATCGGCTAGCACTCCCCATATCTTATACCCTTTTAGATGTTCACTCTGGCCATTAGACTGGCATTTTATTTAAATTATTGTACATTTTAAAGTAACTTTCTTTTGTTTCAAAACTTAACGTTTCCTTTTTAATTTTCATTTGTCGGGCCTTTTAGAAGTTATTGTTATTTTTTACCGGAGTGCCGCTCTTATTTGTTTTTAAATTTAATTTACTTGCCAAGCATGATTTTAGTTTTGCTATTTTTATATTATTTTCTTTTACCTGTTCATTGTATAGTTTATTTGGTAAGCCAACATAAACCTTGTTTGTCTGTTTGTTTGTTTGTTTGTTTGTTTTTGATTCCTAGTCACAAATGTTTTTGGTACCTTTCCCTCTTTTGTAAATTATCGAGCATTGACTTTGGACCTTTCATTATGTTTTGTGATATTGTTTATTATTTTTTATGATTCTAGAAGATTGGCTACGGGTTTTATTCAATGCTTCTGCAAATATTATTTTTGTTCGTTTTATCTTTTCAGTTTTATTATTTGTGATTTTTATAATTAAGTTTTACTTTCTACCAGTTTTGTAGTGTGTTTTATATTATCCTCAAAACATTATTTTGTAACAAACAGTGTCCTCCATGGATCCTGCAGTGAGACGGCGTCGAACCGGAGAAAAGGTTGTATCTGACTTCATGATTTGCCTTACTTTGGGAATAGCTTTATGAAGGGATACTTTAGTGCATCACCACTCGAACTCATAGATGCCCACACTACCTTGAGGGCTTATAAGGGAACCCAGATACTTTTTGTTTATTTTTTTCACGGGGTAAACAGGGCCCACATATCCAGGCCCTTATTCTCTCGACCCGCTTCACGGGCATCATCGCTCCGAGGATGCATTCATGAGAGGCCCCCTCCCACAGATACCCTTACACTAGATATTCAACTATCCTAGCCCAATCTTTGACAATGCATCCCCTAGACAATACATATGCACCTGAACACTTGAGATTGCTTCTTCCTTGGAAAAATACCGACATATTTGAAAAACAGATACTTTGGGAAAAATTGCCAATGAATTTTGCACACAAAAAAACACTAATACCTTCGGGAAACCAGATATCTTTGGAAAACACTAATACCTTTAGAAAATCTGATACCTTTAAAACACACCAACACATTTGAAACCATTGATAACTTTTGAAAACCGCTGATACCACTGGAAAACCACTGATACCATTGGAAAGCCACCGATATCATTGAAAAACTCTCTTTCCACTAGAAAACCAGAAACCATTGGAAAACCACTGATACCATTGGAAAATCCCTGATACCTTTTGGAAAATCATTAACAACTTTGGGAAAAAATGGACACTGTTGGAAAAGCTGACATATTTGGCAAACCATTGATACCTTTGGAAAAGCATTGATACCTTGGGAAAACCATTGATACCTTAAGGAAACCATTGATACCTTTGGAGAAACACTGATACCATTGGGAAACCATTGATACGTTTGGGAAACCATTAATTCGTTTGGGAAACCATTTATTCCTTTGGAAAACCGTTGATACCTTTGGAAAACTATTGATACCTTTGGAAAACCATTGATACCTTTGGAAAACCATTGATACCTTTGGAAAACCATTGATACCTTTGCGAAACCATTGATACCTTTGGAAAACCATTGATACCTTTGGGAAACCATTGATACCTTTGGAAAACCTGACTCTTGGAAAAACACCGTTGCAAGCCTGATACATCATTTGGGGAACACTGATGCCTTTGGAAACCCTCGTACCTTTGGAAAAACATTGATACCACTCGTAAACCTGATACAAAAACAATGATACCTATGGATAAACACCGTTACTATTCGAAAATAATTGATACATCTGAAGAAAAAAAAACACTGATACCTTTAGAAAACCTGGTGCCTTTGGAAAAAAATGATACATTTCGAAACCATTTATACTTTTGGAAAACAATGGTACCATTGGAAAACCACTGATACTCTTGGAGAAAAAAAGGATTTTTTTTTTTTATACATTTAGGAAACCATCAGTGCTTTTCAAAAAACGTTAAAATCACTAAAATCTTTGGAAAAAAATTATACCTTTAGAAAACAAATGATACAAATTCAGTTATGCCTTTGTAAAACAAATGAAACATTTGACAAACACGGATACCTTTAGAAAACCTGATGCAATTGGAAAAACACAAACACTTTTGGAAAACCACTGATATCCTTCGAAAAGCATTGATACCTTTGGAAAACAAAACACTGATAAAATACTGCTATCTTTGGATAATCATTGCTACTTTTGGAAAACCTGCTACATTTCGAAAATCATTCATACCTTTGGAAAATCACCGATAATTCTGTAAAAACATTAATACCTATGGAAAAACACTCATACCTTTGGAAAAGCACTGATACCTTTAAAAACCTGATGTTTTGGAAAACCATTGATGCCTTTGGAAAACCGTTTGAGAAAACACTGGTACCTTTAGAAAGCCGGATACATTAAGAAATCACTGATACCATTGGTAAATAATGATACCTCTAGAAAAATAATGTTACCTTTGGAAACATTGATGTCTTTGGAAAACCGCGGATAGCTTTGGAAAAACATTGAACTCTTTTGAAAACCATTGATACCTTTGGGAAACCATTAATGCCTTTAGAAACCCATTGATACTTTTGTAAAAAAAAAAAAAAAAAAATCACTAATGCCTATGGGAAAAAAAAAACATTGATACCTTTAGAAGACCACTGATACCTATGGACACCCATTAATATCTTGGGAAAACACATATAACTGAGGAACACCTATAACTTTGGAAAATTATTGATAGCTTTCGAAACCCATTGATGCCTGTTACCTGATGCCTTTGGAAACTACATAGACCTTTCGAAATACAGATACCTATGAAAACATACTAATACATTGGGATACAATTATACCTTTTATAACAGAATGGTACATTTAGATCCGCTTTGAATATACATTGATGTCTATGGAAAGACCACTTTTTTTTTTCTTTTCTTTTTACCTTTGTAAATATAGTAATACCTATCGAAACTCACACACATCTTTGATATCAGCGTTTCCAAAGGTGTCAGACC
>NC_061857.1:18931948-18934448 GCF_019202785.1 Penaeus chinensis
AGGTATATATAGGTATTTGTGTGTGCGTGTGAATATATATATATATATATATATATATATATATATATATGTGTGTGTGTGTGTATGTGTGTGTGTGTGTGTGTGTGTGTGTGTGTGTGTACATGTGTGTGTGTGTGTGTGTATGCTGTGTGTGTGCATATATGCTGTGTGTGTGCGTATATGCTGTGTGTGTGCATATATGCTGTGTGTGTGCGTATATACATATGTGTGTGTGTGTCGACTGTTGATTTTGTTCATTGTCGTGTATTTGTCTCCAAGTTCTACTTATTTGTTCATCCAGTGTAGTTGTTTACAAATCCAGCGCTCTAGTCCTGTGTTTATCAGCGTACTCACCCATCTTCTCGTGAATTGTGCGTCCTTTCCTTCACCTCCTGCCCCTCCCCCTCAGGCACGTGCGTGGCGTGGGCCGAGCGCGACCTGGACCGCCTGGTCGCAGGGCGCCCGATCCAGCACGGCGTCCCGGGCGTGCAGACCTTCGGCGAGGCCGCGGCACAGGCGAGGCCTCAGGACCTCACGCGGCCTCTCCCTCGTCCTCCACACCTCAGGAACTCTCCCACTCCGCCTCCCGGCTTCCAGCAGCGCCCACAGGTCCAGCCGACGCCGCCACCAGGATACCAGCCGAAGCCCCAGGTTCAGCCGACGCCTCCTCCAGGATACCAGCCGAAACCCCAGGTGCAGCCTACGCCTCCTCCTGTCCAAACTCTGCCGGAGGCGCTGCACGAGGATAAAACAGCACCACTGCCTCCGAAGAGCGAACTCCTGAGACCGTTTCCTCGTCCCGGAAGGCCACAGACGCTTCCAGGCCTGGCGGACGGTAAGTCCATCTCTCATGAAGTACTTGGTAAAATATTTCATCACTCGTTGCAGCGGCTTTCACTGAAAGTAAATCACAATGGTTTTGATGCCCTTGCTAGCATTTGCGAATGAATGGCGATGCAATGACATTTATTGACTCCACGCGGTCCTCTTTTCTAGGCACTGGTAGCGCCGAGCCCCTGCCTGCCCCCCTGCCCCAGCGCCCCCAGACGCTCCCCGCGCCCCTGCCCGGGACGCCCATCGTCTTTCCGGGAATCCTACCGGTGATCCCAGAGACCCTGCCGGCCACGCTCCCGGAGGACAAGGCCGCGCCCCTGCCGCCCAAGTCTCAGCTCACCAAGCCGGCCTCTCACCCTCAGCCCCTTCCAGCTGCCCTCCCTCAGGGCGTCCAGACCCTGCCCGCTGTGCTTCCAGGTCGCCCCCAGACGCTCCCAGCTGACCTGACGGAGGAAAAGACCGCCCCCCTGCCTCCTAAGTCAGAACTCACCAAGCCGGCCTCTCGCCCTCAGCCCCTTCCAGCTGCCCTCCCTCAGGGCGTCCAGACCCTGCCCGCTGTGCTTCCAGGTCGCCCCCAGACGCTCCCAGCTGACCTGACGGAGGAAAAGACCGCCCCCCTGCCTCCTAAGTCAGAACTCACCAAGCCGGCCTCTCGCCCTCGGCCCCTTCCAGCTGCCCTCCCTCAGGGCGTCCAGACCCTGCCCGCTGTGCTTCCAGGTCGCCCTCAGACGCTCCCAGCTGACCTGACGGAGGAGAAGACCGCCCCCCTGCCTCCTAAGTCAGAACTCACCAAGCCGGCCTCTCGCCCTCACCAGACCGAGGACGACGATGGCTTCGCCCCACTTCCAACGGGCCCTCAGGTCCAGCCCAGACCGCCTCCCGGGGACCTTACCAAGCCCGCCCCCCGACCACCTCGCCCGCAGGTGCAGCCCACGCCCCCGTCAGGCTTTCTGCCCGCGCAGACCCTGCCAGCGGAGCTTCCATCCGACAAAACAGCGCAGCTTCCTCCCAAATCGGAGCTTCTGAAGCCCGCCCCCCGACCGCCCCGCCCGCAGGTGGACCCAAGACCCGCCCCGGGACAGCTCACCAAGCCAGCTTCTCGCCCTGAGGACTCTGAAGAAAACGATGGCTTCGCCCCCCTTCCAACGGGCCCTCAGGTTCAGCCCAGACCGCTTCCCGGGGACCTTACCAAGCCTGCCCCTCGACCACAACGCCCACAGGTGCAGCCCACGCCTCCGTCAGGTTTTCAGCCGGCGCAGGTCCTCCCCGAGAGACTGCCAGCCGATCTGAAACCAGCCGCGCGTCCTCAGAGCCAAGCAAGACCTGCGGCGGGCGAACTGACCAAGCCAGCCTCCAAGCCCGTGCGTCCGCAGCTCCTGCCGGGGGGACTGAGCCAAAGTGAGTAGATGAGACGCACGAGACGACTCCCCGACTCCTTGGGACGCCCTTCGAGGCCACCGCTTGTCTCAAGACGAATCATTGTAACAGCCTGAGATATGTTCCTCTGACTCTGAGTAATCATATGCAGAAAGGACTCGAAAAGACCATATGTAGCAACACGAAAGACCTCAGGTAACGACCATTGACCGCGAATCTTCACTGTTTGACCCCAGAAACTGCATTCTAGGACAACAAGACATTTCAGGGTGTGAGTTACCAGTCACTA